>NW_024348531.1:548802-615403 GCF_902729225.1 Pteropus medius
TCCCCCTCCCACCCCTTCCATGTGAGATAGCTATCTACAAGCCAAGGGGACTCTTACCAAGAATCAGCAGTGCCAAACCTTGATCTCGGACTTCTAGCTTCTAGAACTATGAGAAAATAAATTTCTGTTGTTTAATTCACCCAGCCTATGGTACTTTGTTATGGCAGCCTCAGCAGACTAATATAAGGTGTATGGTTGTACTATGGTAGAGGTGTGCAAAGGATGTTACTCAAACACTACAAAAGAGGCATGATCGTATTGTGAATTCCTGATGCCTCTATCGTCACCTCTCTCTCCCTCCATTTGTCCTCTGCATGTCTCTTGCAAGTACACTGTCACTGGATTTAGGGTTTATCAAGATAATCCAGGATGATCTCTTCATCTGGAGACCCTTAATTACATGTACAAAGACATTTTTTTTTTCAAATAACGTCATGTTCACAGGCTCTGGTGAATAGGATATAGACATTTTGGGGAAGGGCATGATTCAACTCACTACACCTGTACAATGGGAACTACAAAATATTAAACTTAAACAGACCTAAATAAATGGAGAAATACACTTTGTCCATGAGTCAGAGGACTCAAGATTGTTAAGACGTCAATTCCTTCAAGACTGAGCTATAGATTCTATGCAATCCTGATCAAAATCCAGCAGGATTTTCTCATAGAAACTGACAAACTAATTTTAAGATTTACATGGAAAGGCAAAAGACCTAGAACAGCCAAAACAACTTCAAAAAAGAACAAAGTTGGAGAGCTAATGCCTGATTTCAAGAATTATTATAAAGTAACAGTAATTAAAACTGTATGATATTGATATAAAGACAGACAACTAGTTCAAAGAAGTAGAATAGTCTAGAAATAGACCCACGCATACATGGACACCTGATTTTTGACAAAGCAAAGACAATACAGTGGAAAAAGGATAGTCTTTCAATGAAAGGTGCTGGAACAATCGGATATTATATGCAAAAAGAAAAATGAACCTGGATCCATATCTTGCATCATCTATAAAAATAAACAAAAATGGATCATAGATCCTAATGTAAAATCTAAAACTATAAAATTTCTAGAAGAAAACATAGGATAAAATCTGTGTGGTCTTGGGCTAGCCAGAGATTTGTTAGAAGTGACACTAAAAGTACAATGCATGAAAGAACAAGCTGATGAATTGGATGGCATCAAAAGTAAAAACGCTGGCTCTTCAAAAAACACTGTTAAGAAAATGAAAAGACAACCACAGAGTAAGAAAGAATCTTTGCAAAGCATGTGTCTGATAAAGCAGTGATCCCCAACTTTTTGGCATCAGGGACCGGTGTTCCTATGAGAATCTAATGCCTGATGATCTGAGGTGGAGCTGAGGTAGTGATGCTAGTGCTGGGGAGCAGCTGCAAATACCGATGAAGATTTGCTCACTTGCCAGACATTCACCTCCTGCTGTGCGGCCCAGTTCCTAATAGACCACGAATTGGTACCAGTCCGCGGCCCGGGGATTGGGCACCTCTGTGATAAAGGCCTTGTATCCAGACTATATAAAACCTCTCAAATATATGTGTAAAAATAGGAAAAAGAAAAAAAAAAAGAAAAAAGAAAAGAAAAAAAGAAAGAAAAAAAATAGCCCAGACTTTTTAAAATGCAAAAGATTTGAATACACAACCATAGATACGGGATTGGCCAATAAGCACATGATAAGATGCTAAGCATTTTTAGTCATTAAGAAATGCAGTGAAATGAGAGATGCAAGGAGATATCAAGGCACATCTTTTATAATGGTAAAATGAAAAAGACTGACTGTACCAAGAGTTGAGGGTGCAAAGAAATTGGGAGCTCTCATACGCCACTAATGGGGATGTAAAATGGTACAGCTGGAAAACCGTTTGGCAATACCTTAAAAAGTTATACATATACCTATCATGTGATCCAGCCATTCCACTTCGAGGAAAAAAGTTATATGTGCAAGAGAAAAAAGTTTTATGTCCCTACAGAGACTTCTACCCAAATGTTCATAGGAGCTCTATTTGGAATAGCTGAAAATTGAAAACAAATGTCCAAGAACAGGTAAATGGATATCGAAACTGTGGTATATGCAAATGTGGAAGGCTATGCAGCAATAAAAAGATTAACTCTACAAACAACAACAGGAATGAATTTCACATTAATTGTACTGAGTGGAAGAAGCCAGACCAAAAAAATAAGTACAGACTGTACAATTCCATTTATGTAAAACTCTAGATAATGAAAAGTATTCTGTAATGACAGAAAGCAGATCAGTGGTTGCCCGGGGGTGGGAGAATCACAAAGGGGCTCAAGAAAACTTTGGGGAGATGGTTCACTGTATTGATTGTGGCATTGGTTTCATAAGTATATACACACTGGAACTTATCAAATTGTACACCTTAAATATTGTATGTTAATTTTACCTCAATAGAACTGTTAAAGAAAATAAACTATATTTGCAAATGAAGAAAAAAGGTTTGAAAAAAGGAGTGCTAAAATGGTCACAGTGGTTTTCTTTGGGGAGGGGATTGAGATAGGCCATTATGTTCAAGAGGGACTGATGCTCTAACTTATTCTTTGAATTGTTATAACACAAATGTGCCCACATAGTAACTGCTATTTTTTAAATTAAAAAGAAAGAGCCCACAACTGGGCTCCGATGTTGGTTGACTCCAAATCTTCAGAGGGCCTCTATGAGTGGTAGTATTTTTACAGTGGGAGCTTTATTTTTTAATCTAAAATATCTTTCAATGAACTGAAATTTATTTTTTATTTAAAATCTTTTTTAAAAAAATAAAAATAAAATAAATAAAAAGGGTTGTTTTTTTTTCCTGAGAATTTCTGAAGGACTGAGTTTGAAAAAATCTACTTTTTAACAGATGTCTTACATTCCCTCTTCAGTTCTGTCTGTAAATATTACTTGGTAAAAGTAAAACACTGTTTTTCGAGACTCTGACTAATGCACGGATTCTGGGGGCCACCGCCCATTCAGAGCACAGCCTCTATTGCCAGATGTTCGTCTTCCTGCTTTCTATATTTAAAGGTTTCCGGAGGAGATTTAGTCATTATAACCACTAAATTACTTTTCAACAATTAAAAATGTTGGCAACTGGCATTCACAAACTAAACTGAAGACACAGAAAGCTCGATTTAATTAAAGAGCTTCAGAAATTTTTCCGCCTATTGCCTCCCCACATGGTGCTGTGTGCGCATGCCCCGAAATCATCACCCAGGGAATTCTGAAAGACAGCTCCTCCTGGCTACTGCCCAGGACTATGAGTCATGAGAAAAGCCCACATGTAAAATAAACCTCAAGCAAACCAGAACTGGTACTTCAGAAAGTACTGTGCCCCAGCCACAGAGTAGAAAGTTGAGTTAAATACAGGACCATCTAAATCTTTTTCCTTTGCCATCGTTTATTCAGTCCTTGCTCAGGTGCCTTTGGGAGTCCCCTGGCCTGAGGGACACAGGACTTTCAGCTGGCTCAGCAGCCCCAGGCAGGGCAGGCTATCATGTGGAGCAGGCCCTCAAACCCACATTCCTTTGGGAAGATGGGGAAAGCTCCACGGTAGGAAGGACTCTGGGGCTTTGTCTACAGATTCATAGGTAGAAAATAGAGGGATGGGAATTCTGGACAAAGGAACAATGTCTGGAAATGTTTCTGGCCTTTTGTTGTAGGAGAGAAAAGAGTTGGGGGAGAAATAAAGCCAAGGGATCATTCCAGTGCCAAATTTCAAAGAGGTTTACTCCTCCACCCCCATATTTTTAAATCCACAAACACAGGTGGGCAAGAAATAACATATTTCTTTCTTCAGATAAACTCAGTTTTGGCTTCAAGGCCCATTCCGTGCCAGGCTGGTGAAATAGCTGGTCTCAGTAGTTCTGGACCCCATGATCGTGCTGACGTTGAGGGACCATTTGTGGTCCCAAGACATTTGATAGGCCCCTCAGGTCCGGGTCTTCTGTTTCCCTTCCCAGTTGCCACAATGGGCTCGGGGCCCATGAACCATCAGCAAGGCTGGAACACATGCATATTTTCTGCTGAAAATATAGAATTACATTCTGGAGGCTGACCTCTCCAGACAGCCAAGCGGAGTCCCTATTCCATGATAAATGGTGGTTGCTGTGTGTGCTGTTTGCACTCATACACATCCTGATGAATGGGACTGCCAGAACTCAGAGACCTGTCTTCTAATTTGGGGTCCTCTCTTGACTCTGGGGAAATCACTCTTCTCTGTCCCTTAGTCCTGGGCTGGCTAAGCATATCACTTGTGCAAGAGCTCTTGAAGCTCATGAAGGAACTAGGTCACCTCCAGTGCACCCACAGGGAGTTGTATGACAGAGGGGCATCTTGGCTGAGCCTGTCCCAGGCACAGAACACTGATGGAATGACCAGGAAGAAATGGGGACCTCCAGGACCTGTCCCTCCCCCAGCTCCAAGGACCAAGCTTGTCTGGAGAAAACCTTCCCCACATCCTCTCCCCAGTGCGTGGCCCACACATTCCAGCCCCTCCTCAGCCATCACAGCAACATCAGCCACCAGGGCTCAGCCACTTCCCTCAGGGAGGTTGTCACCCCAATGCCACTTATTTTAAAGTCAAGTATGTTGAGATACACTTAATCTATAGTCAAATTCTATGCATTTCATGTTCTGGGTTTTGACAAACACACAGTCATATGACCACCACCACAGTTGAGATACATAACAGCTCCGTCTTTGCAGAAAACCCACAGTGTTCCCTGGCAGCCCCCACCCCAGTCCTGCACCCACTGGTCTGCTTTCTGTCTCTCTGGTTTAGACTTTTCCAGAATGTCACACACTATGCAGCCTTTGAGGTCTGGCTTCTCTCACTGCGTGATTCGTCCAGGCTGTCATATGTATCAGTCATTTGCCTATTTCTGTGGATGAGGACATTTCCATGTGTGGACAGACCACAGCATTCACCCAAGGACACTCGAGCTGTTCTAGTTTTTGCCGATCGTGAAAAAAGATGTGATCCACATACATGGCAGCTTTTGCCATAAACTTGGTGTTGATTCTCTTGGTCACAAGCTTAGGAGAGGGCTGGCTGGGCTAGGCCATGCGCAACTTCTTAAGAAGGGGCTGCTGTTTTGTTGTTCTCTCTTTCTTGGCCTTCGCAGAACAGCCTGGGCCCTGCCTCCCCTCTCATCGCCTCTGCCTCACCCCCACCCCTCCACACACTCACCATTCGATTTGTCACAGATTCATGGGCACATGTAATAAAAAGAATGCTAATTGAAACACTAACACTACTGTTAAACAGAACTACTCACTGTCTCCAGCATATATTCTACCCTTCCTGGCTCTGTGCCGTGGCTCCCAATGTCTTATTCTCCAGAATAGCTTCCTCTCCTCTTTGCCTGCGTGTCCAAACATGACCCAAATGCCCTGTCCTTCAGCCAAGAATGCTCAACTGCTGGGCATATGCAGTGAAGACAGCTACTCTACTTAACAAGAAGTCTGGAGCAAGGAGGTTCCAGGGTTATTCCACAGCCCGCTGGTGCCAATGTCAACGTCTGAGTCAGCATCTTTGCTGCTCTTCAGGGCTTTACTTCTTGATCATAAGACGACTACTGTAGCTCCAGGATGATGTCTTCACACAACTGCACTCAAGATAGGAAGAAAGGGAGAGGGCGATTTCCCTTTTATTACAGAGGAAAACTTTCTTGGTAACCTTCTAGCAAAGTTCCCCTGATGTCTCATTGGAGAGAACTGGGCCATATAGCCAAGAAACCCTAAACGTCCGGTAACTGGGTTAGTATCTGGTTGGGGGATAACATTGCTGTTACAGTCTTGTCCCAGTCAGAGCTCGTTTGGGATGGGGCATTTAGGAGTCCTGAGAAAAGCACCCATTTAGGGTGCTATTAGCAAGCTCTATAGAATAAGCAGCAATAGCAGCTGCCACACCTTTCACAATCCTTTCTGTTCTCAGTTGCGACTAATCTCGTAATCTCTAAATGTTTCCTGCTTCTTATCTCTTGTGGTTTATAATACTTCCTGACTTATTTTATCAGTGAGAATTGCAAACCCAGTCCCTGAGGGCTTTGTTTTCTCACATGTAGTGAGCTGGAGAGAGGTGAGTACCGGCATCAGTGCAGCAGTTCATTGATATCGGGCTCCTTGTCTATGATCCTAGTGGTTGCAAAGTGGCTGCCACAACTCCAAGTTTTGAGTCTTCATACAAGGCAGAAAGATGAAGGGATGTGTGGTGAAATCCACATTTGTCTCTTTCATCAGGATAACAAGAAAGTTTCCCCAAAACCTCTCAATACGCTTCCACATAACTCTCATTGGCCAAAATCACATGATAGGACCACTCCCCAGTGTCAGATAGTCTGAGAAGGGGAAGTTGGCATTTCTGGCTCCATCGTGGAAGACAGCCAGGGAAGGAATGGCTGCTGGGCTGGCTGACACCTGCACCTTTCTTTCTGTACTGTTTTCTTTTTTTGAACTGACAGCTCTCTGCGAGCAGGCACTTGCCTTTTCTGTATGCACAAATTAGAACCGATCACACAGTAGCAATGTGGTAAGTAAATAGGATGGTGTGCACTGAGCACCGGTACGTCAGGAGCCCACAGAGCGGTTGTCACTGTCCTGAATAAATGAATACACCTTAAGCCCCCAAATCGCCCATTGCATGTCTCAAACATGTCGAATGCTCCATCCACATTTGTCACATGGAAGCGAGAGCTAGTGGATTTTCACTTCTTCTCCCACTATCCACAGTCTCATTAGCATGTCTCGTCGTGTATGGAAACTGTGTTTTCACATCGACAGGGGACCTCAACATAACCTGTTAAAAGCAAAGAAAGAGTTGGAAGAGACGTAACGTGTTTTCATGAATTACAACCCCAGACAAATTATTCCACCGCTCCATTCCTCAGTTTCCCTGACTCAGGTGAAAGGTAATTACTTGAGCCTCTTAAGGTTGTGGAGGTTAAATGAGAGATAAATGTGACAACTGTTTGGCCCAGCCTAGGTGCTCAGTTAGTGCAACTTGTTGAGACTAGTCGATCTACCAAAGAACCTTCAGGATGGTCTGGCCTTTGCCGTCGTTCCCTTTACAAGAGGAGAAGAGATTAGGAAAGGCTGTAACACGCCAGAGACTAAAGGTGCACAGAATCACCAAGCTGGAAAGGGTTAGAGATCACCCAGTTCAATACATTATGGATGGAAAAACAGAGAGGCTGGTGGTCACTGGCCTATGATCACCCAGCCCATATAGGCTAGAGGGTGGAGCCGAGGCTTCTGTTCCTCACTCGATCCCCTACAATTTCTGCAGTCAAAATGAGTAGAATGTACATATGAGGGGGCTGGATTCCAGTTACATTGTCTTCTAAATTATAAAGGGACAGCAAACTAGTTAAGACCAGGAAAGTAAATATTTTAAACTTTTCAGGACACGTATGGTCTGTTACATATTCTTGCTTTTTTATTATTATTCGTTTTTTGTTTGTTTTTGTTTGTTTTTTTACAACCCCTTAAAATGTATTTAAAAACCCATTTGTGGCTTGTGAACTGTATGAAAAGCAGCTGCAGGCTGATCGTGGCCAGCTGGCTGTAATAACCACCTCGCCTGACATGTCCTTAAGGCCCTGGACGTCAGTGGAACTTCCTTGTTTCTTCTGCCCTCTAAGCAAAGCCTGGCTGTGTCCATTGTGACTTGCCATGTTCTGTGCCTGTTCTAGAAGCCTGGCAGGGTGGGTGGCCGGGAAAGACTGCAGCCGCCATGGAGGCACTGGGCTCTGTGCTGTCTTGTCCCATGTGCACGGAGCTGTTCACGCCCCCTGTGCTGTTCCTCTCCTGCTCCCACAACTTCTGCAAACAGTGCCTAGAGCTGATTTTGGTGTGCCAAGACTGCATTCACGTCGACGGGCAGTTCTGCTGTCCCGTGTGTAGGAAAGTAAGAGTTTTGGGCCCTTCTACTATGTCTACTATTGAGACTGCAGACTTCTTTCTGGTCAGCATTCCTTGGGATCTGTCCCATTAAAGAATCGGGGATGGTTGGCCTGCAAAATGGAGACTGGCCAACTAGAACCCATGTCTCTGAAGGGCTGTCAAGGTGGGTGGGGAGCAGACTTAGAAGACATGGTAGGACCCAGAGTAGGAGCTGCCAGAGGACATGCTTGTGGCTTAATGTGAGAGGGAAGGTTCTAACAGCTTTCACTTTATGAGTGCATGCTGCAGTAGAGGAGCACTCATTAGCCCCTGCTAGGGGCCTTTTCCCTGTCCCAGGACCCCAGAGATGCAGAAATGAGTGAAGGCTCATCCTTGCAGGAGAGAGTGGCTCTGCATACAGTGAGAGAGAGATCCCACAGTGCAAACACGGAAGGCTTCAGAGGAGGTAACAGCTGGGAGAGTCTACAGAGCAGGGCAGCCATGGATGGAGAGGGCATTCTGGGAAGAGCGGCCAGCAGGTGCCCAGGCCCAAGAAGGAGGCCTGCAACTGGAGATGTGGACAAGTGGGCTTTAGTGTTGGGTTATGGGAGATGCCAGGGCACTTAGGGGACCCATCAGGAGGCAGGTTAAGACACATTGAAGGAGGTGTTACATGTCCTGCAAAAGGCTTGAATTTGTCCTGTAAGCAATGGGGAGCCAGAAGACTGTTTAACCTGGAAAGGATCATAATAGTTTTGGCTACAAAAGTGCACCATTATCTGCATTACTTACTCTCATGGAAACTTTTCGTGCAGTTACTTCTGTAGCATCTCTCTTCACCGCTGGGATATACGAACTGTGACTGGTGTTTCTCCAGGTCCTTTGGGTATTTGTGGAAGGATGGAAGGAAGAAAATACAGAATGACTGGATTGCGGGAAGAGAGATGTCCCGTATGGATCTGTGTTAGCAGGGACAGAGGGTGGGCTGATTAGAGAGACAGGTGCCCAGTGCTCTAAAAACACTAATCAATTGAATATGGGGGAGGGTGCCAAAGAGGGGGTTGGGGTAGGGGGACCAGCAGTTCAAAAGCACCAGATGCTTGGATTTATTTATGCTTTTTATTTCTAACTTCTCTTTTTCATTTATTTGTGTATTTATTTTAAAATCTTATCAAAGTAACACGGGCACTGGTAAAAAAGGGTAAAATCTAGAAAAGACTTTGTAGCAAAAAGCTGTGCTCTGTGCTCCATCCCCTTCCAGTCCCACTCCCCAGAGGCAGCCTCTAACTTTTTCTAGCTAGTTCTTCCTATAGTCAACTCCACAGCTCAAAATAATGTGCTCATTCAACTTATTTCTTGTGTCCATTACTGGTGTTCACTTCACCTGACAGCCGAGCATTTCTCTCACAGACCCTATCCCATGCTCCCCAGGTGGCCTTAACACTACCTTTAGTCTCTCTAGCCTGATTTTAAGTAGCACACTTAAATTTCTTCTCGTTCCAGCAACTAGAGACAACAGAACCATCTGACTATCCACTCTGTGGAATGAGGCTGTCTGTTTCTCTTCTTTTCTGGCTTTCCTCCTCCCAAGCAGGCCCTCCCTCCAGACTCTGAGAGCCCACAGAAAAATGCTGAGGGTGCCAGGAGTGTGCTGGAGGCTTTGCTGAGCTTGGATCTGGGTGGGGTGGATTGTAGAGGCATTGTCCCCAGAGGAGGCTGGTGTCGAGCAGGTGTAGCCAGCACCTGACCCAATAGGACACAAAGCCCCGGGGATAGGCATTCCTACCAGCCATGCTTGTGAAGGCAGAAGGAAAAGAGCTTCAGACTCATGGAGCAGGGGCAGGGAGCTGGGAGATTGGGTGGAAGAGGACTGGCCCCTGGGACATTTCGACTCTCTTCAATTGTGTTTGAAAAGAAAAAAGGACCAGATCCCAGGTGCTGGTATTGGAGGTCTGGCCAATTTATTTTCCATAGAACATTTATGCCATTGAATTCTATAGGAAGGAACATGCCATGACATTTTATAGTGAATGCTAGGCTGGGGTTCAAACCCAAGTCCACCACCCTGAAGCAGCATTCTTTCTAATCCTGGAGGGACCAGGGAAATTCTGTATGAGGTGCAGCGCCTGCTTGAAACAGCATGCTGCCTGGGGAGGAGGACTGGGCTGCCCAGCTCTTTGGTTCAGAGCGAAGGACAACCTAGAAAAAGATATGCTAACATTTACTACATGGATTATGGGCATGATAATCTCTAAATCTAAACTTGCTCTCATTATGGGGCCTCTCTGAAAGCTTAAATAGGCATTTTTTTCCCAAAGAAGTAGATAAAATTCGCGGTAAGAGTAACAATGATAGTAACCCCTTTACATCTGTAAAGCATTTTATCATTGACGAGATTCCCACACAGCAGTCTAAGGAGTTACAGAGCAAGGACCAGGATCTCCACTTTACAAATGAAGAAACTAAAGGCTCAGATTCCAGTCACCATGTTCTAGTTCACAAAGCTGTTTTTCCCTCAAGGTATAGAATACATACAGTAGGATGTGTGAAGCACATACGCCTGAGATACATTTTATCCCAATAAAGCACACGTGTATATATCTCCACGGAAGCCCCACCCAGACCAAGATCTCAAACAGTCCCTTCACCCCCATCTTTTCCCAGTCAGTGACCCCTCCGACACACAGGAGACCATTCCAACTTCTTTCACCATGGGTTAGTTTTGCCTAAATTATTTAAATCACGTAGTATATGTTATTTATGACTAGTTTCTTCTACTAACATAATTTCTCTGAGATTCATTTATGCTGTTGTGTGTACCAACCGTTCATCTTTTTATTGCTGTGGAATTCTACTGAACACACATGCACACATCCACACACATGCACACACATACTCTCGCACACATACGCACATACACTCACCCCTACTTATTTATCCATTCTCCTTTAAATAGATATTTGGAAAGTTTCCAGTTCATAAAGCCAGAACTTGAATCTTTCCATTCAGACTCCTGGGCTCACTTACCATTTGTTTCCTCCACATAGTAAGTAACAAGCACATACAATTACTTACTCATCTTGACCCCAGAGTGGCACAAGGGTTTTCTGGGTCCAAAAGGGTTTAGATTCATGGTATGGTTGGAGATCCCCAGATGGAGCTAGCATCTCAGTTGTTTGGCATCTTTTTCCCTTGACAAGGCATAAGCCCCTGAGAGTGGGGCCAGGAGTGTCTGTCCTATTCACTATCACTGTTCCAACATAGTAGGTGCTTAATAAGTTTGGTAAACAAATGGATTTTTAAGATTGTTGTCAGATGGGTGGATTGTGATGGTAACTCGGGGTAGCATCTGGCCTTGTCTTTTTATGTGTGTTTTAAAACATAGGTCTTATTATTATTTTGGCAAGGCCAACAAATCAAGATGGATGCCGTTGAAAGATAGTTTATGACTCACAGTTCCCAAGAGGAGGTGACACACCACATCATGGTGGGGCGAGGCATGGAGAAGCACCAAGGGGTTCAGGAGGCAGAGGGGAGGGGAAATGTGTGTGAGGGCCTTTATTGTGATTTCTGCAGGAAAAACAGGCAAGTTATGGTGAGCGGGTTTAAGATTAGCCAGTTGGAATAATTTCAGCTACCTCTGGGGCACAGGGGCTATCCCTAGTCCCTGGGGAGACTAGGACAGGTGGATAAGTGAGTAGCAAATAAAAAGGAGGTAGTGAGGGCATGGGCTCTGGATAGGTTGGTTTACATATAAAAAGTGCCTCCCAGGTGAGTTCTTTACTCTCTCTAGGAATTGCCAGCCTGGAAAAGGCCATCCCTCCTGGTCTGCAAGGCCCCAGATGCCACAGCATCAGAACCCAGTAAATAAAAGATGTGGTTAATACACTTTGGTCATTAATGCCTAGATCAGGTGTCTTTTCTTGAGTGCCCAGCCCTGATGTCCTCCATTACTCCAAAGAGACGTAGTTCTTCCTTCTCTGTGCTCCTCTGTGCATTCAACCACACAGTCACCTTTGAATGTCTGTCTTCTCACTGGGCTGGGCTTCTACAGGAGACAGAGCAGCATGCTAATCCAGACTCATGGAGGAGGAAGGCAGTTTCCTGTTTCTTATAATGGAGTGTGTGGTGGCTGTTTCTGCAGACGGTGATAACATGCACACATTAGCCCAGGCAAGAATGCTGTGGAGTGGGAGGAGTTATTTTGCAAGGATGAGGAGACTTTCACAGTCATTTCTTTTGAAAGTCCTGTCAACACTACCTAGGTGGGTGGTATGTTCTCTTCTCCAGCCCCTCGATAGTGTGTTTATGTGTGCAGGAAGGGAGGGGTCTCATTCTTCCCCCTTGATGATGTCACAGTTTGTGATGGGAATTTGCCACTACCTCATGCCACCTCTGTGTTTTAGGTCATTTATTTGAGGGGAAGGGGAACAAATGGGCTGCAGAGGGATATCCTGGCTGAAAACATACTGGAAATGTTTAAGGAAGAACTTCAGACTCTTCACACTAAGGAGCAAAACCAGCTGGCTCAAATGTGTGAAAAGCATGGAGAAATCATGAATGTGGTATTCAATTATATGTTTTATTTTATTATTACTTAGCAGCCCAGTCTGCCAAATCACTCAGCAACCTTAGAGATAAAACCAGATATTTGCTCAGGAGTAAGTAGATTACCTTCCAAATAAACGCACACACCCATGTTGACTTCATTCTCAGTGACAGACTCTAGGGATGGATGTGTGTGCGCATGTGTGTGTGTGTAAGATGTGTGTGTGGTATTCAGCCATGCAGCCCACGTCAGGATTTAGGGGACTCCAGACAAGTGAATTAGCATCATATTCAGTGAAGTTACAGTTACAGTGAAGTAGTGTCATTTTCAGATTTATGAGAATTTAGCTACCCTTGATCATCACAGAGAAGGAAGGGAGGGATAAGATGGAACAGTAAATCCTCCATTCCTTCTGTTGGTTCTTGCATGCCTATTAGGAGTGAAGAGTTTGGAGAGCTGAGAATGATTCTGATGTTTAATTTTTAGCACAAGTTTTTCATACAATATATCCTATGAACCCTTTATTGATATTGTATGATTCTCTATCTATTGGACATCTATAAGCACAAGTCTATAGCTTGATTTATACAAAACCATGTGCAATTTGCATTCCAGAGTCCCCGGCTAAGGGAGCTTCAGAGGTAATTTGACGTATGTAATCATCCCTTTGGCACTGATTTTAGGACGATCCCCAAGTCACATATAACTCAGATATGAATTAGATACGGCATCACTTTAACTTTAATTCTTTGCTGTTGACAAAGCACATTCTCAACTTTGAGTTCATCTGATCCCCCAACACCCTGGAGAAGGCAGGAGAGACAGAGTTTCCAGGTTTCACAAATTAGGTAGCAACAACCACTAGGTTCAGATTGCTTTATTAACTGTCAGGGATACACTAAGGTAGTGGCTTCTTTGGGGAAGGTCAAAAGTGTACCTGAGTCTTCATAATTTGGCACCAGCTTTAAGTGCTGCAGCTAACTCCTAAGCACAGACATGGCTCCGAAAGAGGGCCTCAGGTCTGGGGTCTCCTGGCTCTTCAGTGAAGAATGTCAGGGGTCTGTCCACAGAGGGCAGGGATTCTCTGCAATCCTCCACCTCGGCCAGTCTCCTGGGCCACTCTGTGTTCCACCAGCCTCTGCTCTGTTCCTTCTGCTGCCTCTTCCTGCCAGGAAGTAGTGGCCTACTGGGGGCATGCCAGCTCAAGCTACTAAGAGGATTCAAGAGACTAGAATGTGATTTGGTATTCTTGTTTGGACTCTGCCTTTAAAAAATGGTTTCATTTGCCACAAATTCTCAGTGGGTCTGTTTCATCCTCAGCAGTTACCTCCCTATCTGAGACTCAAGAGTTTATTCCAAAGCTCCTTGTGAGCTGAGTGGGGAAGGGAAAGGGCTAGCAGGGCAGTGAGGGCTTTTCCTCAATCCTTTACATCTAAAATGCACCTGGCTTGGATTACTCATGTGGATCACTCTGTAGAGTGTAGTGATGTCTGACCACTATGCTGTATACCTGAAACTGACATAAAATAATATCAAATGACAACTGTCATTGGAAAATCAAAAAAAGAAGGGAAAGTGAAGGGGAATAAGAGGTTCCAACTTCCAGGTATAAAGCAAATTAGCCATGGGGATGTGATGTACAATATAGGGAATACAGCCAATAATATTGTGGTAACATTGTACAGTGTCAGATGGTTGCTAGACTTATCATAGTGATCACTTCTTTAGGTATATAAATGTGAATAATTGATCTCTGGGTCACACCTGAAGCTAATACAATATTATATGTTAGCTATATTTTAATTAAAATCTTTGTAAAAATTAAATAGGCCTAGTTCATCTTGAGCCTGTAATAGGCTCAGCTTTGTCCAGGTCCTTATGATATTATCAGTTGTTACCATGTTGTGATGTCTGCCGAGTGCCAGGCTCTCCACCAGGCATATTACATTTAGTGCCGTATTCAGTCCTATGGGGTGGTGGCTTGGCAAAGTGGAAGAGGCTCTGATATTGGAGTCAGAAAGCCCCCACCTTCCAATCCCAGTTCTATCCTTTCCTAGCAATGTGTCCCTTGGGCAAGTTACATCTTGGAGCCTTCTCAGCTTTCTCAGACAAAATTATCTAAATCAAAGGGTTGTTATAAGGATTCCATGAAATACCAAGTGTGGTATGTGCTTGCTAGATCACCATTCAAGCATCCTAGTGCTACCGTCACCTCTGTCCTCCACACCAGGGACTCCTGTGCAAGTCACTTTTGATATTTACTTAAGAATACATTCGGAATGTCATCGGCCTGAAGTATGGCAGGTCCTGGATGCACATGGCTGGAACAAGAAGGGAACAAGTGTCATTGACTTTTCTGTTGTCGACCAGATGTGCTTAAGTGACGAAGAACCAATATGTGGAATGTGCAAGCTCTTTGGGGACCACATGTCTCACCAGGTGGCCAAGATTTCTGATGCCTACACAGAGAGGAAAGTGAGCTTTGCCAAGGATATTCAGCTGGTGCTGCAGAAATCTGAGAGTGTAGCACAGGCGATGCAGGTATGGCTCACACGGCCTATGGCCTTTCCCCATGTAAATGGCAGGGCAATGTTTGGTTTCAACTTAAACAGTTTTCTCTTCAGGACACTAGGCTAACTGAGGCAATGCTTACAGAAAGGAAGAAATTATATGTTGCATTCTCTAGAGACTGACTCTCCTGAGTGTCTCTTGAAACGTCAGATTTTGAAATGTGCACCTTGAGAAATGAATGAATTCTGATTGCTTTAAAGGCTTTGAAAAATAGCTGATTAATGGCCATATTGTTTACTCTCTTATAAGATGAATAAGTGAGGTATGTCTTAGCTTCTATGGCTTGTTTTCTTCATTTCATGACTTTTCCCCCTGCAATTAAGTTTTTAGGAATTAATCACTGGATGCATTTTGTCAAGAGAACAAATTTTTCTAAGTCTCTCTGTCTCTCTGTCTCTGTCTCTCTCTGTCTCCTGTCTGTCTGTCTCTCTCTCTCTCTCTCACACACACACATACACACACACACACACACACACACGTGCTGAAGATAAGATGGTCTTTCAGAAACAAATTCTAGTGGTGAGCTTTCAGTTCTAATATAAGAGTCATCTGTAAGATGGCCAGGGCAGAGGCTTCTGGGGACTGATCTCTCGTCCACAGTAGCCACCTAAGGGTTGGTGCCATAGGTTGGGCTCTCTGGAAGCAGAAGTTGAGACAGACTTTGGTGAAGAAAATGTCCAAGATCAACCCTAGTAAAGGATCAGTGCCTGTTCCCACTAACAAGACTGCAAAGGGAGAAAAAGTAGATAAAACAGAGGGAAAGGCACATCACACTGAAGGCTGGGCTAGCAACATCTAGTCCAAGTAGGAAATCTGGAAGTGGCATTACCCATCAGAGAGTCCACCTTGTGTCAAAATGGCCAGGCTAATACATATCCTCATGCTCAGCCACTGAGGGTGGCTGCTCTGGGAAGAGCACAGTTGAGAGCAAACTGGAGGATCTCACAGCTGGTCATACCACAGCAGGCGGCAGGTCTTCCTTGGAAAGGGGGATTCGGGAAGAATATCTCTGTGTCTACCACAGCTGAATTTTATAAATCTTTTTCTCAATACAAAATAATGTTTGTTAAAGTTGGGTTTATTACATCCTCATCTTGCCAAGATGGAGTAATGGGGTCTGAATTTACCCTCCCTTCAACAATAACAACAAAACAAACAGAAAATGTATGAAACAATGTTTTTCAATACACTGGAGCTCAAGGAATGAAAAAATAATAAACCCTGAGAGATTGGATATAAACAAGGTGAGCCCTACAATTGCCCCAGCTTGCTGCCTTGAGAGAGTTTCCCAGCCAAGGAGCAGAGAGAGGGAGCCTAAGCAAGTCTGGCAGATTCCCTGAGTTCAGGAGAAGGAGCTGAGAGTTTGGCGAAATCAAGGCAGGTTGAGTACACAGGACAGAATTCAGAGACGAGTGCTGCATAGAGAGAACCCAGAGATCTTCAGAAAGTCCCATGAGTTTTCAACAGAACATGTCCAGCAGAACATGTTTGTGTGGAAACTGCCCAGGTCATGAAAGGAGCCATAGAAAAGAATTGAGGGAACAGTGCCTGGAGCTCAAACAGGACTGGAAACAATGCCTACTCCCACTAACAAGACTGGAAAAACTCTTAAATCATGGGACACAGGGACTACTACTCAGGAGGTCTTAGCCCCATCAGACCCACATAACACATGATGAAAGCGAAAACCGAGAAGATCAAATTCTTTCCATGTAACTTAACTATATCCCAAAACAAAATTTAAGATTTATAGAAATACAAAAATATCAGCATCCAACGAGGTAAAATTCACAATATCTGTTATCCAAAGATTACTAGGCAGGCAAAGAGGCAGGAAAATATGGCCTATAATGAAAGCAATAATAAAATAATAAAATCAAATCAGAACTGAGACAGATGTTAGAATTAGCAGACAAAGATGTTAAAAATTATAATTGTATGCCATATTTCAAAAATTTAAGAGTCATGGAAGAAATTTAAAAAAATATTCCAGCTGGATTTCTACAGTTGAAAACTACAGTGCTGTGAAGAATATGCTGGACGGGTGAACCGCGGGTTAAACACGGAGAAGGAAGGCTTTGTAAATTTGAAGGCATAATAACAGAGACTATGCAAAATGAAACAGAGGACCAAGAGTTTTTTAAAAACAGCATTAGCGAGCTTGGAACAACTTCAAGGGACCCAATATATGGGTAACTGGAGTCCCTGAAGGAACCGATAAGGTCGGGAAGTGGGGAGCAGAAAAAGTATTCGGAGAAATAATGGCCAAAAAATTTCTAAACTTGTTGAAAACTATAAAGCCACATCCAGCATCTCAAATATAACCTGGACAGAATAGAATTCCTGATTCCCCCAAACCCACTCCTCTTAATCTCCTCAGTACCAGGCACCATGACTGCTCAGGCATCACGGTGTCACCTCTCCCCTTACCAGGCATATCCCCTCCATACACCTCTTGCACAGACCCCTACCCCCATCTCTCCTGGCCACTCTCATTGCCTCTGGCCTGGACATGCTAGTGACTCCCACATGGGCTCCTCCTGCTCACTGTGCCCCACAAATAGCCAGAGAGATCGTTCGATGTTTTAGATCATGACATTTCCTTGTTAAAAATCCACAATTGCTGGTAAAGGGCAGGGGTGATGTCTATTATACTGTGAATAAACCCACCTCCTGGCCACGCCAGCCTCTCTGCTCTCCTTGCCCCTCACTCTGAGCTGGGCTCAGTCTCTTAGCTTCACTGGCCTCCTGACTGTACCTCAGACATGCCAAGTTGTTTCCATCTCAGGCCTTTGTCCTTGCGGGCCTTCTGCCTGGAAAATATTTCCCTCAGATATGTCTGTTACTTGACATCATTCAGTCCTTTCTTCAATGGTCACCTTCTCTGAGGTAGCCTTCCTAGCCTACCAGAAACAAAGAGCCACCTCCTCCCGTAGGGCTCCATCACTACCTGGACCTTCTAGCTCTATCTTCCTTTGTCCTTCTTTAGAATACTTGTCAGTACCCTGAGATTTCATCATATATTGATTATGTCTGTTTGTTTTGTTTGTTACCTCAAAAAGATTAGTATGGTGGGTCAAACAAGACACCCAAGCGCATACTAGGCAGGCAACTTACAGTGATAAATACTAGAATGTTTTATATATTGTGAACCACGGTGACATATCTGAGACCTGTGGAAGATCCTCTCATTGCCTGAGGGGGAGGAGGCGTCAGTGAATGCAAGATCAATTTGTTCAGTGCCTCCTGTGTGTTTGGTCTGATGCTGGGCACTGCATAGTCATCATCTCATTAGTCCTCTTCAGAAGCCACAGTCTCCTTTTCGCAAGGCAGGAATCTGAGACACACGATCAGCTATGATAGCCATGATCATGCCCAGGGGCTGCCTGACCTCACCATCCAAGCTTTCCCCCACACTGTGTGCCTCACATGAGGCAAGACCTGATCACAGAGGTGATGCTGGAGCTGAGATTACAGGACAAGCTGGAGACTAACGGGTTGACCAAATAGGGAAGGACATTACAGGCTGTGGACAGTCCAGAGTGCAAGATCTGAACTTTCTAGAAAAATCACAGGTAGATCTGAGATTTCATTCCTCTCAAAATTATTCAAGTAATTCCTTCCATTTGGCAATTCTTTCGATGAGGATATACATTTGATTGTCATAGAAACCCATGAACAGTGGCTTAAAATAATTAAGAGTCTGCTTTTTTACTTAACGAAATGTCCAGAGATAGGGAGGCAAGGCTAGCCGGCTTGGTAGCCCCGTGATACTCCACCCTCTTCTCTCAGTGGTGCTGTGTACTTGTCAGCACACAGTCACAAGGTGGATGCTCCATGGGGGCATTGACCCCAGGTCTTGAAGGGGAAAGACAAAGGGCAAGGCTTGTCCCAGAGGCATCTGCCCACTTTTAGGCAGCTTTCCCAGAATCCCCACCCAACAACTTCACTTATGCTTCTGTGGCATACCAGGGCACCCCTAACTACAAAAGAATAGGGAAGCAAACGTGGCATTTTCGGCTGCCCACATTGCTGGCCCAACAAGTCAGGGTTTTTTAGGTAGGAAAGAGGTGAAAAATGGATATTGGGCAGGCATCATACAGTGCCTGCCACCCCCCTAAGGTGTCCCTGGGTCAGTGGAGGAGGGGAGGTTGAGGCAACACCTTGATCCAGGTGCCTGAGTCTGTTCTCTGCAGGTCCTTCCTAAGGAAATGTTCACACTGCCTCCACAGGACACAGAAAAGCTCATAGGGGATCTCTCCACCAGTGCCGACGACACATGAGCCATGATCGACGCCTTTGGAGACAGCCTGCTTAGTGGCATCAAGTGCCGGATTGCTACACTGAAAAGGCAGCTGGAGCTCGAGCACGTCTCCAAGCTGGAGAATTTACAGTTGGTGGCTCGGAAACTGGAAGCTCCCTGACAGCTTTACCAGCAGATGAAAGCGCTCCTGCAGCATCATGTAAATGCAGTTCAGTTCCTTCATGAACATAAGAGACTCAAGGCGGAGATGAAGAGACTCATGGAGGGTAGCGTGTCCCCCTAGGTTCCCACCAAAGACACTGTTTCCATCAAGTGCTATTTTCAAGAGCTCATTAAAGGAATGGACATCACTGCCTTTGTCCCCCCTGGTACTGACCAAGTGCTAGCTGGCTCAGTCAGGCTCCGTGAGGCCTGGCAGATGGACTGTGCCGCACAGGGCTGTCTGTCCCAGCAAACATGGGAGGATATTTTGTTCAAGGCAGTGTCGGGTTCGATGACAAAATCAAAGGAAGAGGCAAAGCGTTCCCCAAACTCATCTTATTCCTCCTCTCCTTCCTCCACCAGCAAGTCCTCTGCACAGGGAAGTGAGGTTGGGTCTAGGGAATCAACTGTATAAACACAGTACACAACTTTTACCAGTTTGCAACTTGGTTGCAACTTGAAAGTTGCTTGACTTCACCTTTTATAAGGAAAAAAAGATTCTTTCCACATTGTGGCTTCTCTCTTGATTCGGGGTCTTATGTTGATAATCATCCAACGCTTCTTTTTTTTTTTTTTAAATAGTAATCTGCTTATAAAGCGTATCACTTGAAGCTCACAGAGGAGGCTTTGAATGGTTGGGGCTGCTGGCTAGGCGATCAGGTGGGTGGTGCAGGAGGTGAGTTCTTGGCACAACTGAACAGAACAGCTTTATGCTCTGATGACTTACGGTACACTTTTAGTTCGATTGAGCCTCAGATACTAGAAATTACAATAGAAATGATTCCCCAGAAATGAAGTCTGTGGCTAGCTCTCCTCTGGGCTTTTGTTCTTTTTCTGTTACAATAGTAACTACAATTTGTTGAATGCTTAGTATATACTATTAGGCACTCTTTACGTTAATGACTTAATTCCACTCTCAAAATAACTGAAGGAAGTGAGAATTATTATCACCACTTGAGAGGAGGAAACTCTGGGTCTGAGAATTTAAATAACTAGCCCAAGATTACACAGTTGTTGAAAGGGTGAACTTAATGCAAATCCAAGTCTATCTGGCTAGAGGCCTGGCTTCTTCCAGCCTACTCCAGAGTACTGACCTGGAAACATCTTAAAAAAACACTGCCGTTCTTCAGGAGGGAGCTCACTCTTCTTAATTCAGCTCACCAGTTTATAGTAAACATCTACTACAAAATTCAATAAGGGTTATGCAATCTATAGTATCACTTATTAGTATGCAATTAGTAGAACTGCATGTAATGCTTCACATAAATGATATTTTGGGAACCCACTTCCCCTTCAGAGGTAAACAATAGATTCCCCATTATACCGAAGAAGAAACTGAGAAGATCATTGGTTTGTCCAAAATCACACGTTAGCGGCAGAGATTCTAAATGTCATTCTCAAGACCTTCTTCCCTTGTTTTCAGTTGTGTCTGGTTTCAAGTAACACAAACTTCGCCCTGATCTGTTGGGAAAGAAGAAAAGGGTCTTCTGACAAACACCAGAGAAAGGGTAGTGTGGCCTCAGAGTGAGAGGACCCAGAAGTCTTTGCTGTCAGAAGCCTGCGTTTCTCCTTTGTCCGTTTCTCAATGATTGTTTGCCTTCTTTCCTGAAGAATGACCTCTTCTCCCTGTCATTATGGCTTAGAGTCCCAAGCTAAGAGAACCGTCTCCCAGTTCCTATTTAATATATTCCGGACTCTGCTTGGCCTATGCCAACACCACTGGCCGAAGTAGGGCAGGAGCAGTGCCCCAAAGAGGAGGCAGTGAGGACACAATCTCAGATGACCACAGGAGCCAAGCTGGAGGAGGGGGCCCTGTGACAAATAACAGAGGCCATACTGTGCATAAAGAAAATATTGTCCTGTTGGAATGTAGGCTGAATGTAGCCAGAGATTCAAGTTTTTTTGAGAAAAGCAAGAAATCCAGATTTTTTATGTTCAATGTTTTGATTCTTTTGAAAGCTGTCAGCTAATTAAAAATAGATTTAAAACATTGTACTGGCATAACAAAGCACTTCTGTGAACCAGAAGGGAACTCCAGGCCATCACCAGTTTGCAGCCTTGACTGGAGGTGGACAACATAACTGCCTTCTCTACCCCAGGGGTGCCAGGGTCTGTTTGCTATGCCTGGGTCCCCACGCCTTCCCCTGTGACTCTTCAGGAGCAGCACTTCTCAGCAGGCATACAGGAAAGCAGGAGGCCACTGGAGTCATGGATAGCCAGAAAGGACAAGATCTCAGAAGGCTCTGTCCAGACATCATCCTCCAAATCTATGTGTCCCTCATGCTCTGAGCTAAGACCTGAACCATTCTGTCGGGGACCCAGGGTTAAAGGTGGGGGGAGTCTGAGCTGTGAAGAGCAGAGAGACTGAGAGGCAAACTGTTTGTCTCAACCAAGCATGCTGAGTGTAGGGCCAGAGGGAGCAGCCATACCAAGAGCTCCAATCTCACCTGGGGTGGAAGTTGCCAGGAGTATGTTTGCTTTACTTGAGTTGTTTATGCTGCAGGAAAACAAAGGTAGAAGGAGGGTTCTGTTCTGATGCTGCCTGCATAGAAGTGTAGATAAAAAGTGAGGTCTGGGATGGCATGGCCTCAGGGACACTGGTCCCCTGGGATCCTTTGGGGCTTGGCTATTCTGGGAAGCTCAGCCAGGGAGTATGAAGGTCTTCTCAGGACTCAGCAACTCCTCTTCCTGGCCCAGCCAGCTGCTGTCCTCTCTGCTTTTTCACACTGTCTACTGGTTACAACCCTCACAACCTGGACTCCTGCTTGTGGCTTCTCTACTCATTATTATCCTTTGAGCTCAGCCCCCATTGCAAAATACTCTAGTCTCCTGGCTTTTAATTCCACACTGTTAAGCACCTATTGTGTGCACCAGGCCTTATTCTAGGATATGGAGGGAGACACAGCTGTGAAAATGCAAAGTTCTTGCTCTCTTGGGGGAAGAACAAAAAAGCAAGATGGGTTCAGAGAGTGTTAAAATGCCGAAGGTATAAAAATAGAGTACTGAACTAGTGATGGGGGGTGGTGAGGCTGGGTGGTCAGGAAAAGTCGCTCTGAGCAGGCCAGGTTTAAGTGCCCTCTGAATGACCAGGACTAGCTAGGTGAAGATGGGGAAGAGCACTCCAGGAGTTTTGATCAGTGAGTGGTTGGAGCTGTATAACCACAAGTGTGGAGAGTAGAGAGGGAGGCTGAGGCCAGGCCACTGGGCAATCTGGTTTGCCTGGCCAGTAGTTTTTTCTGTTTGGTCCCAAGTGAAGATTCAAATGTCTGCTCTTCCTGCCTCTTGCCATAGTTAGGTAGTTAGGCAGGCATGAACAACAGGAGCAAAGGCCCTGCTCTGTAACCATAGAAACCTCACTCGAAGACCTTCTTTAAGGACCTCCCAGAAACACCTCCCCTTTTAGGGTTATAAATTATCCCAAATCCTGAGGCACAAAGGCCATAAAAGCTGCTGCCTAAACCAGCCACAAACACATGAGCAAAAAGTACTACCCATAACCTCAGCTTCATTGTACCATTATCATAATGTCATGCCTATGCCTGGAAGTTCAT
This sequence comes from Pteropus medius, assembly GCF_902729225.1. Classification (NCBI taxonomy): domain Eukaryota; kingdom Metazoa; phylum Chordata; class Mammalia; order Chiroptera; family Pteropodidae; genus Pteropus; species Pteropus medius. Next base: position 571,839 of record NW_024348531.1, read on the forward strand.
AAATCTAATTATAATAGACTGAATTCTGGGTAAGCACATGTGCAGTGGGCAGTGTGTTATATGGCAGCCAACTGGCAGTCAAGGTAACCTCACATGCTGATCATCTAGTACTGCCTTTGTACTCTTCCATCATGGCCCAAATATGAACTTTCCACTTCTGCATTGTTACAGCTCTCTTCACTGAAAACCTGCTCCTCCCTTGGAGCATACTCTGCCTTTCATATATATATATATATTTTTTTAAATTATTATTATTTATGCCTACAGCACCTGGTCTTCCTAGGTGGTCTCCTAACCAGGCCCAACCCTGTGGAGCTTCCGAGATCAGACATGGGGCTTGTTTGGGGTGGCATGGCCGTAGACTATGGACCATGGCTCCACTGGTGTGCAAACCCAGGACCTTATGCGTGTAAAGCAGACATGCTAACCACTACACTATGGAACCACGTCCATGTCTTTCATCTTTTCATCTCCCAAATTCCACAGGGCTGCAGCCTTCCTTAGCGTGGCCAATATCCTTCTAAAATGTAAATAAGTCTTACTTTTTCCAAATCACGCTGACCTGTAATTCTCTACTACATCGGTTGGGAAGAACTATGGACCCCCACCATGCTGCTGGGGCAATGCTGGATTTCACATCGCCCAAGCGGTAACACCATCACTACAAATAATGATCGTTAAAGACCAGATTCTGTTCATCACTTGGCAGTTCTAAATCACTTCTCTACTATGATCTAATTGAACATCAGGTCTCTGACCCAGGGTGCCTCCTGGAAAAGAGGAGCTGGGTCTTTGATCCATGTTTGCTCTATTCCAAAAGCTGTGTGCTCTTTCCACAGAATGCCCTCTCCATTTTCTAAGAACCCACATGCAGAAGAAGAGCATGCTGTGTGGATGTCCCCACTTAATCAGGCTAGCTTCTCATGATAGTATCCCCAAATTTTGGGGGGCTTAAATAAGTCATGTCTCTCTTACTTAAAGTCCGAGCCTCAGTGGAAGATGCCCTGTGATGCCATCAGGGGACTGGGGTTCGTTCCATGTGTCTCTCCACTACATCCCATCCCACCCAGGCAGCCGGAAATCAAATAGAGGGAGAGAGAGGGCAAGCCCTCCCCTTGTAGGGCAGAAGCCAGAAACCCCACCCATCCTCCTGCTCACATCTCAGCAGCCAGAAAGTAGTCGCATAGCTACATCCAAAGGCATTCTAGTTCTGTCTCCTAAAAACCTAGTTCCTGTTTACTCAGAAAAAGGAGACAATAAATATTGGGGAACAACTAAGTGTCTCTGGCATAGCTTTTATATTTATAATTTTCCTGATTATGAAAGCAATACTCATTGCTAAGAATCCAGAAATGTGTAAAGGCAAAGAACATGAGCAACTGCAGAGCTAACTGTTGTTTCAGATTTATAAGGTCATGGCATACATATTACTTTGTAACCTTAATTATCACTTAACAATATAACCCTGATAGTCTTCCCATATTGATAAATATAGATCTACATCGCCATTATAATTTTTTACGGCATGACTAAGTGATGACTGGTTATGAACTGGGAGATGGCTGTGATCTGCATTTGATTACTAATGAGGCCGAACATCTTTTCATATTTTTTGGTCATTTTTATTTCTTTTGTGAATTGCCATTTCATATCCTTTGTCTATATTCACTTTTTTCCTAATGATTTGGGAAAAAAAAATCCACTTTATATCTTAACATATTAGCAAACACGTAGTGCTTATGTATACCAAGCACTGTTGAGTACTTGCAACATTTAATCCTTACTACAGTTCTATAAGGTAAGTACTGTTATAATTTTATAAAGAGCCTGAGGCACAGGAAGGATGAGCAATTTGCCCGATATGGTATAGCTGTGTAGTAAGGAAAAGGCAGAACTGGGATTCAAACTCAGGGTCTGGTTTCAGATTTTTCCTCCTAACCACTATATATTTTAATTGTTTTGCCTGTTACAGATTTTAGAAAATTATTTTTCCCATTTGTCATTTGTCACTTTTAAAGTTAAAAGTCCTCTTTAAATCCTGCCCACCTTTCTGGCCCAAGCTCGTTTTCTCTCCTCTAGTTTCTTGTTTACTTCAGCCCACAAAATAAACTCTGTGCCTTAAGTCCTCCGGCATTTATCGTATATACTTATAGAAGATCATAAATGTAAACGCATCCGGTACACGGTTAAGGGCTGTTAAAAACATACATTAACTATGAGAGTGCAAATGATCTTACTCTTTTAAAGATCTTGTGCACAAAGCATCAGTGAGTTAAAAACAGCGAGGCCCGTGTGTGGGGCGTCTACCAGCCAAAGACCCAGACCTGAAAAGGCAATAACCAGCGCTCTGTGGGGTCCTAGTTTGGGAAAGTCGTAATGGGCATGCAAGAACTATGCTTTGAGTTGATTTTAAAAGAGGAAAATTAAGCATTACTTTGAACAGCGTATGAAGACAGGAATGTTCAAAACCTGTCAGCTGACCCGATTGTCTCTTCTACAACTGGGTAAACTGTGGACCCACCCTTGTGGGACACAAGGAGGACGTTCCCAAGGCAGGAACTACCGAACTACCACCCAACGCGCTCTCGGTGGCCACGTGACGGTGCCTGTACATCACGTGTGGGGGTTGGGACACCGCCCCGCCACTCTCTCGGCCGTCCAATAGAAAACGGGGACTGGTCAGGGTGGGTGGACCCGCACGCCCTTCCGCGGGGCTCGCCCAGCGCAGGGCGGGCCCAGCCACCGCCCTCCAGTGAGGTCTGGGCGAGCCCCACTCAGCCAAGGTGAAAGGGCGAAGCGCACGTCAGTCAGGCGGGCTGACCAATGGGCTCGCGCGCTGCCCTCGTGCCCACCCCCGCCTCGGCCTCCCGGCGCCCGCGCTGCTTTCCCTCGGGCCGCCGCGTCCTGCCCGCCCGGGCTTCCATCCGGGTCCTCGCTCGCGGCTACCAGCGACGGCGGGCAGCGGCGGGCGTGAGGGCCGGACCGTCTTTGCGGCGGGCGCTGGTAGGCGGCAGCCTTCTCTGCGAGCCCGAGGTGGGTAAGGTAGAAGGACGGCGCACGCGGGCCTGTCGCCATTTTTCTTCTTTTGGACCTCCCCCGCCAGCCAGGGGCAGTGAGAGAAGGGGAGCGGTGTGGACCGGCCGGCAGAGGCCTGGGGGCCGGGGCGGGCGGGCTTCAAGGAGGACCGCGGGTGGCGGCCGCGCGGGAGGGGGCGGGGGATGGGCGCCGCGTGGCGCGGCGGGTCCCAACCCCCTCCCCTTCCCGCCTAGCGCCTCTCGGGCCGCGGGGGAGGGGTCATTCTTCACATTCTTCACCCCGCCCCTCCCCCCGCTTCAATCAAACTTGAGCGAGGGAAGTCCCGCCCCCGGATGTTGCTCATTGGCCAATGCCGCCTCTCTCTGTGGCGTGACTGGCTGCGGCCTGCGCCAGGTTCCCCTGACGTCACTTCCGCTATCAAGTTTGTGGGCCTGGGAGACCTTGGCCTTGGGGGCTGGGATGCGGGAGGGAAGGTAGGAAGTGCGAGGGGAGGGCCGGGACGCGTGGGTGCGGGCCGGCGGCCCTGGTCTCGCTCCCTACTCCTAATCCGCTTGGCTGAGCGCAGCCTCCATCCTGGAGCTGCGGTGCGGCTGGGTCATCGCGGCCGCCGTCCTTGGGAGAGGCGGGCGGGCCGGAGGGAGGAAGCGGGATCCCGGGGGACAGGCTCGTGCCTGGCGACCTGGGCCTCCGCCAGCGGCCCCAGCCCTGAGTCGGGGCTGCACACCTTGGAAGCAGGCCGGCTGATACACGTCTCTGGCGGGCTCCGGTGTGAGGAATGTGTAACCTTTATGTCCTTGGCCAGCAATGGCCTTCTGTCTCTCCAACTTTTACAGTAGGGCCTGGTCCTCTGCCTTTTATGTCAGAGGTGAGGGTGTGTGTTTTAATAAACTTTTCATTTACGAGAGAGTCGGAAAACGGAAAGAAGGCACTGCGGACAGTGATTGTTAAATTCTTAAAATAAATCAGGAGACTGGATGAGTTTACTTTTTTAACTTTGCTGATAAATACTGCCTTCTTAGCACTCAGTTCCTAAGTGAAAACCTCATTTAGCAGTCCCCTGCATTTCTGTTGGCCGGAAAGTTATGCAACGGTATAAAAAAATCTGTTCAATTCTAAATTTGTAGGGAATTTAGAAGCTAATTGTTTATATCCACGTTTTTCTTATGTATGACAGTCAGGTTCATTTACAGTATATTCAGGGAATATGCGTAGTAAAGGAAGCAAAAACTTGTAAACTTTTGTAAAGTTTGGTTCTTTGAGGGTGTTTGGTTTCTTATACACAGTTGCTAAAAGTAGTTATTTTTGAAAATTTAGAGCTTTTTGAGAGGAGACAAATGTCTTGATCTCTTCTGAATTCAGTTATGACTAAATGGCATTTTTAAATGTGTTACTAAGGTACAGAATTACCTTATTACGTGATGTGGGAGAAAAACCATTTTTGGATATTTCGTGGTGACAGCTGGAAGGTATTTTTCTTTGATCTTGAAACAGGTTGTGTGTCCTCCCCCTCTTCACAAAATTAAAGCTCTGTTAAATTTAAGAGACTCAAGAATTTTGCAAGTTTCCAAAAAAGAGAAAGTTTGTAAATCACTGAGTTCAGACTTACAGAATGAAGAAATCGATATTATTCAAATTGGTCTCCAATGTTTACTTTTTGTGGGCATTTTATTCTGTTGGTTAACATTAACTAGAATTCTTGCTTTAGAGCAGGGCCCCAACCCCTGGACTGTGGGCTGGTACCAGACTGGTATGGGTCCGTGGCCTTTTAGGAACTGGGCCGCACAGCAGGAGTTGAGCAGTGGGCAAGCCAGCCAGGGAGGCTTCATCTGTATTTGCAGCTGCTCCCCAGCGCTAGCATCACTCAGATCATCAGGCATTCTCATAGGAGCACCTGTCCCTGGTGCCAAAAAGGTTGGGGACCGCTGGTTAGAATACAGCACACTAGATATTTGTGTACTTTTTTTTCAATAGCTAATGTAGTAATAGTGTTACTAATAGTGGGAATTGCTCAATATTAAATCTAAATCAGTGTTTCAGACTGTAGGACCTGATTCATTTGGTCATTAAATCGGTTTAGTGAGTGGTGATCAGAAATTTTTTTAAAAGTACAGATAATATTAGTTGATTCCACTATAGGCATGTATAATTCTGCAAAGTATCTTTTTCTGAGGGTGTCAAAAAAGTTTGTAAAACACTTTTCAAAGAATGGTATTTTCTTCATTGATAGCACTGGTCTTCAAGAAGTATTAAAAGCATCCCTTTTCATTTATATTTGGTAGAGCTTGTTCCCCTCGTGACAGTTTTCAGGAGTTGGGGGAAATAAATTTGCCATTAATGACCAGTGGGCGTTCTAATCATTTGCTATTTTAATAGTCTGAGAAGCTTTTAGACAGTAAGGGCTTTTCACCCCAGAATATTAATTGCCGATGATTTTTCCACATCTAGATGAGAATAGAAGAATCTGGATCCCCCGTAATGAGTTGTCAACATTGCCTCATGTGACCTCAACTGGAATAAAGGAGGCCTGGTCACTGAGTGCTCTTTGCATGTGTGGGTGTTCAAAGCATTAAGTAATGAGAGAAAATGAGAGCCACTACTTTTTTTTTTTTTTTTGGATACTTAAGCCTTTGAAATCTAGATTGTATTTTACAGTTGCAGCATATCTCATTTTGGGCTAGTTGAATTTCCAGTGCTTAAAAGTTAGATGTGGCTAATGGCTGCTAAAAGGATAGGTAATTCTAGTGGATTGTCTAACTTCTTTTAAAAAATTAACTTTTTCTAGATGAGTATTTGCAGTTTTGTATTATCATTCAGAAATGTTACCTGTCTCTCCACAGCCTCATTTCAAATGAGGAAATTGCTTCAGGTGATTTCTTAGGCCCTTTCTAGGTCTAAGATTTAAATATTTTGAGGCAGCTGACAGCTTCACTTTTAAGAGATTTTTGCTTCTCTAGCAATCTTTTAAGAGATTTTAGAAGATCTGTTTTAAAATGATAGATATTAATGATGAATATGATTTGGGAGCATTTTGTTTTGTTAATTGGTCATCCTTTTCCACTTTGTGTTAGTGTTCATCAGGAAGGTATATTATCTGTACACTTGTGAGCCCACCACCCCCTCAGTTATCTGATTGCTTAATGCATAGGAGGGAACATTTTGCTTAGTGAATTCGCTATTGTACAATGTAGACTATGAATTGTCTACTAAGGCTACAGTTAATTATGGTAAACTGCAATATAGATTTAATAACTAGATCCTACTTTTTCTTGGCCTACGGAGGTGTGTAGATTATACAGTGATTTTTCAACCTAGAAGCATCAGTATAATGAAAGATAGGAAAGCAAGAGATTTTAAAGGCTTGAGAAATGGTATATGGTATATAAATAAGGACCGTTAAGCAGAACAAGTCAGCCAAGTGAAGTACTCTACCCTAAATATTTCTGTGCATTATAGGGTTTGTAGTAGAATTTACTTTACTTAGGTATACAGTGGTAACATAGAATAAATATGCTTGTACCAGGGAAGTTGGCCCCAAATTAACAGTTCGCAGTTGAAAATTTACAAAGGAATACTGGGAGTTGACTTTCCATTAGTTACCTTTTAAAAAAATTTCATGACTTCATGTAATCAGGAGCATCTTAGTGTACTCGCTATGAGTCTGAGTAAATGGAAGGATATATATAGTCCTTTTGGAATACATAGCCTAGTATTTAGCTCTTTAAAACTTCATATGAATTTCAGGCTTAGTGCAATGTTTGGTAGAATATAAAATGGAGATTTTCGGTAAGAATTAGGTTAACTTCTATTAGTGAAACTTAGTTATATTCAAAAACTTTATCTTGTCAATTTTACAAGTCAGATTACATTGATGGATTGATCCATTGCTAAAAATACTGTTTGCTGTGTCAAAGGAATCAAAGTGCTATTGGAGAGTTTGATGAATAATAAAATAATGTTTTAATATTCGGCCTGCATCATCAGATAATTCATTAATAGTCAACTGAGTATTTGAGGTTGAAGGAAATATTTATTAAGTAGCCAATATTAAAACTTTGAGCTACTTCGTTTATTATAGGATTATGTAAACTAATGTAAAAGGTAGGCAATTCAGACTTCAGGAAAGATGTTTTAGCTCGGAAGCTCAAACTCTTTAAGTATTTGGAAAGTAGAGTATACCTGTTTCTGGATTGTTAGTTTAGCAGATTTTAAGAATTTAGAAGCTAGTTTGTTTTAAATATTACTTTAGTAAAATTGACAAATGCAAAGGTGAAATTTGTATATTTTACTTCATTAATATGTAGTTTTCATAATGTATATTCAAATACGTCTTTAGGACCATGACACTTAACCTGCTTTTGTTGGATGTCGTAAAAGCTATGGACTTTAGCAGAAAAATTGTATGTACAATTTTTGGGGGTTCCTGAAATTGTGGATGCAGGTTAAGAACTCTGACTTTTTAAGGTGTCGACTATATAAGTAATTTAAACATTATGATATGATATATACATTGTTCATTTAATAAAATATAAGTAGCTTTAAAATGTGAATGTTATGGAGTGAACGTGTTACAGAAACTTGATATAGCTGCAGATACTGACAAGCAAGTTTATTCATAATTAGGAAGTAGATTTGCCTCTTCACAGCACATTTTAAATTGACACAGTATGTTTTAAATTGAAGATAAGTATTTTTGACTGTCTCAAGTATATCTGGGAACGTAAACTTGTCAATATGAGACAATTTCTCATATTGATTTAATTTATTAAGAATAATACCATTTGTGGAGTACTTCTGGGTCATTAAGGTGCTTTACATGTGTTCCCAGTCCCCAGAACAGCTCCACGAGTTGTGGCTGTTACAGTTCCCCAATTGGCGATGAGAGAACTAAACCACAGGGAGGTTATGTAACTTGCCCAAGGACGCAGCAACTAAGTAGCTGCTTGATTCCAGAGCCATTGCCGGAAGCTTCTTTCCTGTACTGCTCTTTTGGGCTGAAATCAGTTTCTTAACACATTTTGTCCAAGTTGAATTGTGACTTTTAATCACTCTAATTTTTAGTGGGCAGGGGCAAGCTAGAGATTGAGGTAGTATGTGAGTAAGGATAGAAATTTGCTATAAAAGTTTGTTACTTTTTTAAAAAGAATTATCTGAAAGATCAAATTCAGATAGTTTGGCTAATAGCATCTTGTCTAAGAACGTTTTAGTTAAAATCTAATACTGACGGTTGCAGCTACAATATATTGAACAGCCACTGTGCACTTGGCATTGTAATGAATGGTTTTGTATTTAATTTCTATTTCCTTTAACAGCCCTGTAAGATTTGTCTTGATTTTTATAAGTTAAAATAACAAAGGCCCAGAGATTACATTATGTGTCTAGAAACTGGCTTCCTGTAAATAAGCCAGTATTCAAACTAGCTCTCTGATTCTGCAGTACACTTTAACTATAGAGAATCTCAAGAATGGAAAATAAATTAGCTTAATTACCCCACTCTTTTTCTTTTTTCTAGTAGCCAAGCATTATATAGTTGTGATCTGTACATGTTAGGGTTTTTATTTAACATATTTCTTAATGAACATTTTCTTGGGTCCTCATAATTCATAAATTCTACTATATGGATTGTGTTCTTTGTTTCTGAAAGCTTTTTTAACATTACCTCCTCAGCTGTTAGATATTAGTTTCCAAAATTTGCTGTAATTGTTTTCTTAAACTGCAGGCTGAGAACCATCAGAGGATCATAAAAATTGTGTATAATAAAAGAAAATATAAGAGGATTAGTTGAATAGTATTCATTTGTTGTATTAGTATTTATTAATAGACATGACATGAGTACTATTTAGAAATATAAAATATTCTACTGTGGATTGTGGAACAGTGGGAAACCACTGCTCTAATGAATAGTGATGCTGCATAGTAGATATGTTCCTCTTGCCCCTCACGCATCAAGAATCAACGTTTAGATTATATTTGTATATATTTCACCCAAAATTGAGTATTATAATAGCCCTTGGTATGTGAATTGCCAGATCCCTTACTACCAATATGGTACCAATTTACATTGCTGGATCAAGAAAAACAGTACAAAGTAAGCATGCCACACTTGCCAAAATTTAAAAAATGAATACATCTTAAATTCTTTGTTTATTTCATTTTTAGATACCTGTTTTTGATGAAAATTCTAACAGATTTTAAATGAGAAAATTGGTCAGGGCTAGGAGTCGGGGTAGTGGTACCAGTCGGTTTTCCTGTTGGCTGAAAGAACTATGCTGGTTCTGGAGAAAGATTTTTGCTTACGATAAAGGTTTGAATTTTTAGTGACAGTTATCTTCATATTCATACCTTGAATCATCTGGCCTTAAAGAGTTGAAATGGGGTTAAATAGTGAATTTGGAGATTTGGTGTTACCTCTCGTAATTTGGTCAAGTTATTAAACTTCTTAGCACTAGTTTTTCACCTCTTTAAAATAGAGATGGTGACTGTTAAGATGATATACATAAAAGGCATGGTGTGGGGCCTTATTATGTTGGATATGTGGTAAGTCTCCTTAATCTTAGAGATTATTTAATTTAGCGTATTGATATTACAGTTAGGAAAAGCTGAGGGGCCTAGAAAGGCTAAATAACTTGAACAAGGTTTCAATGGCAGGGTGTGAGCAGGGCCAGGATTTGAACCCTGGTTATTGTTGACTCCAAATGAGTATCGCTATGAACACTTAACGTACAAGTTTTTGTGTTTAATTCTTTTGCGAATATACCTCTGAGGGAAATTGCTTGGTCACATGGTAACTTTTTGATGAACTGCTTAACTTTCCCAAAACACCTGCACCATTTTAAATTCCCACGAGCAGTATTAATAGGGATCTATTTTCTCCACATCTTCATCAACACTTTTTGATCTGCCTTTTAATTTTAGCCACCCTAGTGGGTCTGAAAGTGGTATCTCATTGTGGTTTTGGTTTTGGTTTCCCTAATGACTAACAAATAATAGAGTGTCTTATTTACATATTGGCCCTTTGTGTTTATGAGCCATGTCTTTAGAGACATGTATATTCAAATCCTTTTTCCCTTCTTTAAAATAGGTTATTAGTTTTAAGTTACTTTTACATATGGTATGAGGTATGGGGTCCAAATTTCTTTTGCATGTGGATATTCAGTTGTCCCAGCACTATTTGTTGAAAAAAAAAAAAAAGACAACTTTCTCCATTGAATTGTCTTAGCACCCTTGTTGAAAACCAGTTGACTAAATGTATGGGGTTTATTTCTAGACTTTGAATTCTATTGCATTGAGCTGTATATCATGAGAGTGTTTTTGATTACAGATTTTGGTTATAAGTCACTACTTTAACATTAAATTTAGTGCCTACTTTAAAAAATAAGTAATCTTTACAGTAGTTACCTCTTAAGTATGAAGTCTAAAATGGAGACCAATATTTAGTATGCTTTAGATTAATTTGGTTTTATGATTTGGATTTTAAAAGTAAACTGATCATATTGCTTAGTTCAGAATATTGTACCAAGGTATTAAAATATCTTGGTTCCTGCCTTTGGTCCTCACAGCATCTTTCTAGCTAAAGAAAGGATCCTGATCCTGACTCCGATCCAAGATATAACCTTTGTTTTCGTTAATCAGACCACTGTGTTTGGTGTAATGGAAAATATGAGTTAGGTTAACTTAAAAATTAGGATCTCATTGTGTATATATTTTTATATCATCCCTTTGTACATTAGTTTGTTTAATAGTGGATTATGCATGATATACAGGACTTGCATTTTTGATGTCTTAGAATTTGATAGAGAGGTTCTTATATTCCTTTGTAATGGATTTTTTTGTTTGTTTGTTTCTTTAGGAAGGATAAGGGATTTTATGAATTTTCATTTTTAGCAACTAATAAAATCAAAAGTTGGTAATAGTCAAGTGATATAAGACTTTCTGAATCTTTAAATATATATTAAGAGTGGACTTAGATGACCAAGCATTTAAGACAATATTAACCAAATAGAAGAAATGAAAGCATGACATAGATTATACATGTAGCTACAATTTAAATTGCTGATGTTTAGAAACTTTTCCAATTAAATTTACATTCAAATTAAGTGAAAAAGTCTTTTAATACTTTTCCCCCTTTTTTAATCACACAGGAGAACCAGGATTGCCGAGTAGAAAGCCTTCTTGTGGTGCTCCGCTGGAAAATTCACCCTGGATGTTCTCTTCACTGTGGGATGAGGTAGTAGGTTGTATAGTTTTAGGGTCACACCCACCACTGGGAGATAACTATACAATCTACTGTCTTTCCTAACGTGATAGAAAAATCTGCATTCTGATGGTGTCTTAAGAAGTTGATAATTAATCGTACAGTATTTACGATTAACTTGTATAAAAATGGTGTACAAATGGTATTTCTTTGTGGTGTACAAATTGTTAATTCTTTTAGAGATTACAAACTTTAGCAAGAAGACTAGATGGGGTGGGGATACTTTTTGCTTCTCATTTCTGTATATCAGAATAACCTTTTATTTTGATGTCTATAATTTTATGTTGCATTTTCTTTTGAAAAGATTGTTCTCTTCATTCCAGAAGAAAACATTGCTCTATCAGAGTGAGGTAGTAGATTGTATAGTTGTGGGGTAGTGATTTTACCCTGTTCAGGAGATAACTATACAATCTATTGCCTTCCCTGAGGAGTAGACTTGCTGCATTTTGTTTTTATCTAGATGATATTCAAACTCAGAAGAATAACTTTTGACATTGTTGTATTGACAGTTTGTTTATGTCAGCTGTTGATTTTCTCTGTCCAAGTATATAGTGTATTTACAGTAAACTATGGTTTAACATTTTTACTTTTCACATGTATATTTCAATAACTTGAAATTAAAAATCTTGAAGAGTGGAGAAATTAAGTAACTTTCAGGCAATCTTAATAGGAGAGTAGGCCCCTTTGGAATTGTGAATAGGCTCATCACCCACATCCTCCTTCACATGTGTGTGTGTGTGTGTGGGTGGTGGGGAGGGGTCCTGGGTGGTAGAGGTAAATATAGACTGGAAAGGCACTTTTGGAGCCAAAAGGAAGTCAGGTTGATTATGATTCATTCTCTGGTTTGGGTTTTTGGGTGGCTTTGGGCAGTGCTTCATCATTGTGTTGATTCGGAAGGCTTCATCTCTCCAGCCTGGAAAAAGGGGAGTTGGGCTCTATAAGTGTCAAAGACCTTCAGCTTTGCCCCCAAACCTGAAGTCTTTTATTCATGAAGGGGAGGTCCCCTGAGGCTGTTAAATGGTTGTTTTAAAGAAAATGTGAGGATAATGCTAGGAAGGGCTATTTGAATTTTAACACTTGAGGAGGCCTATGTTTTAGCTTTTTTCCAATGGCCAAAGCATATGTTACCTTGGGCTTTTATAATCAAAGCCAAAAGCTCCTTGTTTTAAGTGCTTACTGTTTGTTTTGGGAAAAGAAAAAGGCCAACTGTGGCGATGAAGGAGAGGTTATCTCTTCCCAAATATATTCGCTTATTCTGAATCTTAATATCTAAGATAATCATAGTGCAGTGCCATTGGCAACAGGAACTTTGCATGACAGAAAACATCAAATTCTCTCTTGGATGGGCCCAACCCAGGTGATTTGTCTGGGCCAAATTTATGCTTTTTGTTTCATCCCTGGCATATAGATAGACACCTGCATGGTCCAGAATTGGTCTTTGTTATAAATTAAACATACAAAAATCGGGGTTGGGAATGGGAAGCTTTTACTTTTGAGTGTGTCAAAGAAAAGTGGGAAAGTTCAAGAAATTCACTGAATCTTCGTTAAGCTGACTAGTTGAATAACACCTGTTTGTGTGGCAAGTACAGTTGTGGAGTTTTGTGGTTTATGCTGCCTCCACTGTGTATATCACCACTCTGCAGTTAGAAACTTAACTAATACTTTAAATGCAGAAAAATGAATTTATATCTTTTATTAATTACACAAGGACCCATTTCATATTCTTACTTGCCAGGCCCAGTAAGTGAATCAAATTATGGAGAACTATATTTTGTTAAAAACACTTAAAAGTGCCTTTATAAAGAGTGTGATAGTCTCCAAAAGCTTGTTTTTGATGGCGACAGTTGACTTTCATTTACTATAATTGAAAGATCAAAAATAAATACCTGAGCCCAGGAGGGGCTGGCTGTAATCTAGGAAACACATGACCTCTAAATGAGGCAGGCAATAAGTTAAATTGTTCCAGTTGACAGTGGCAAACAGGACTTATACTACATAGTGTTATCGAATTTTCTAGTCTATCAAAAGAGGCTGGAGGTTTTATGAAATTTGATATTTAAATTTTGGTAATACATAAATGTTTTTAAAAGTCTGTGGCTCCAACAATACATGGTAGGCTTGATATTAGGCTTCTGGTTTGCATCCTCTGATGTAATTGAATTTTTGTTTCTTCATAATGAGGTTTGATTTTCAGCAAATACATTTATTGTTTTTACTAAGGTCATGTGGCCAGTAGCTTTAAAAGCATCAGTGGTTTGAATTTGAAATGAAACCCAAAGCCTAATTTAACAGGATAATTCAAAGTACATCTGCCAAGTAGAAGACGGCAAGAAAAAAAATGGGTTCCTAGGAAGAGGTAGTAGGTTGCATAGTTTTAGGGCAGGGATTTTGCCCACAAGGAGGTAACTATACGACCTGCTACCTTTCTTAGGGCCTTATTATTCCACGGTAACCTGTTTCCTTGCTACCTTGTTTTGGTGTAAGTAGAGTTCTTTCTGCAGGTTTTTTTTATAAATGAAACATTGCAGGAATACCCGAGGGAGCAGTGCATTTGCATTAGTGATTTAAATAACAGCATGGCATCAACATTGATTACTAAAAGTCAACTAATGAGAATTTAAGACTTCTGAAGTATACCAAGTTGCTTATGTGTCTTACCAGAGTCCCTGGAAAGTTTTTAGAAAGCATGATTTTTTTGTTTTTGCTCAAGTTCCTATTTTTGATCTAGAGACTACCAGATATTTCCCCTCTAAGCCTCTATAATACCTAAAAGAAGACATTTAATAAAACTATTGAAATATTTACTGCTTCTTACACCATATTTGTAAATATCTTGCTAAGTTTCTGGGTTTCTTTGTCTTCGGATCTTAAAACTTGGTGCAGTTCTTAGGGTGGTATCGCATACTGTGGAAATCCATCATTGCATTGAGTGTGCATTATGGTATGTAATCCTGTGGTTGAATCTGTTAAGTGTATATACATGCACTGGAATTACCATAATTTGTTAAACATCTTTCCAATAAAACTATTACTTTTACTTTAAAACTTGTGCCTTTTTAAAGTCATTGTTTCATCTTTGTTCTTGCAGAATGAGATGTATTTTTTATTTGTAGATAGATTTTTATTAGATCTGTTAGAGTACTTAATTTCATTTAATTGCGGTGATTTGCTAATTGTACTGTCATTCACAGTTGTATATTAATGAAGCTAACTCGAGCCATATCCAACTCTTCCATTTTTGTTTGTCTTTGTACACACAATTGCATATGCTGAGGACACTTAAGTAATTCTCATTCTTTGAGTCTGCTCAAGCAGACTACCTTTCGAAATCTTATTGTTCCTCTCCAATTTCCCAGTCTGGTTCAAGCATTTACTGAGCCTGGGGTGTGTGTGCATTAGCATCCCAGGGGTAGATTTAATTTATTTCAAACTGTTTTGAATAGTAATATATTTTAAAGGCTCCAGGGTAGAAAGGTTGAAAGGGAATTCAGTGAAGTTTCCTTTCCTCTACTCCCTCCTCATCAGAGGATGTTCCAGTGGAAGGAACATCAGGAGATGGGTTCTAGGAATGTTCTATACCTATGACTAATTGGAGCTTTGAATTTCTTCTATAAATTGATAGTCGCTTCTTAAACATCTTTTATATTGTGCAGTTCTTTAAAATCAAAGACTTAAAAAATTTCAATTGACTGACAAAATTACATCAATTTCGCATGTACTGAAAATGCATAGGAAAGCAAGAAAATGCGAATTAATGACTGTATAGTAGGATTAGGGATGCTGTTTTAAATTTTCTGTAATTTCTAATGCAAGTATTCTAAAGTGGTCCTCAACTTTTTTGGAACGCTCCTATGATCTAACGCTTGATGATCTGAGGTAGAGCTGAGGCAGTGATGCTAGCCCTGGGGAGTTGCTGCAGATACAGAGGAAGCTTCACTGGCTGGCTTGCTCACTGCTCACCTGCTGTGCGGCCCAATTCCTAAACCACAGACCGCTACTGGTCTTCATCTTGGGGGTTAGGGACCCCTGTTCTAAATTATCTTTGGCCATTCTTAGTAAGATACTTGGACCACACCAGCCAGCCCTTTCCCCGCCCCCACTCCATTGTGCTAGTCAAGTGGTTCCTTGCTCTCCTCACTTTGTGTTTTCTAGTTTTCCTTCCACTCTTAGGCTTTTGTTGGGAGGGGAGCCGAGGGATCCTCTGGTGAGTGGACATAATTCCTTCAGCAATGTTTAGTGGTTGAATGGCCTACCTGAAGGAAGCCTCTGTTCTGACTTCTTGGGATTCTGAGATCCTTGCTTGAAACCTGTAACTTAAAACTTTAGTTTGACTTAAAGGCTGTTTATCCCTAAGTGAGAGCATTGGGGTAGAATAATTACATTGAACTGTATTAGTAGAACAGTGGGTTAGACAAATCAGTGTTTCGAAGAAATACGGAGGCTGTCTAGTGCTGATAGGGAAGCATGACCAATGTCCTAGTTTCTTTCTAGCTTTCTGCCATCTCTAGCACATAGTTTCCATTCTCAAGATCAGCTCTTTTCTCATAGTATGAGTGCTATAAATACTACCATCACCCTCTTCCTAGGCACAAAGATGTAAGGGAATAGGTATGCACATTTTCTGTCACCTCAGCACCACCACTTAGTGACTTTTTCTCAGCAGTTGGTTATGTCTCATACTATGGCTGCAAGGTAGGCTGGGAAATGGCTTAGGCCAATTGCTGGGCTGAACAATCAGTTTCATTAGAAAGGAAGAGACAAAGGGAAGTGCGCATGTAACTGCAGCAGAGTGCATTAGGAGCACCTTGGTGTAAAGAAGGCTGACAGCCCCTGCTCCACCCTTGTTAATGCCTAGGAAGCATCAGTTGGGCAGGGCCCCTCACAACCCCTTTTGGCTTGAGAAATTCTCAGTTGAGACTGGAGAGGTTCAGTCGGAAGGGCTGTATGGGACTTTCCACCTTGGTAGGAACAGGGAGCTGGTTAGGTTTGTGTGAATAATACACTATATTATCTCTAGTACAGGGACTGGTACAGAACTGGAACTAAAAACATTTTCTCAAACTAGAATAGTTTTAGGTTCACAGCAGAAAGTACAGAGTTCACATATACTTTGCCCTTACCTCGCCCCCAACTTTCCCACTGTGGACAACCTGACAGCAGCGGTACACTTTAATAAAGTATTTTTTGTCCTCTTTCCATTAAAGTTTTTTCACCATTAGAAATAGAAGCTTAGCCTATTGTTCCATGGAAGGACGCACAACTCTGAGTGCCAAAATTGACTGGAAAATTAGTGACAGAAGCAAGTAATTAAAATTTTTCAGAATTTTGCATAAACTTGTCAAGAGCTAAACTTGGAGGACTGAGGACAGTATTACAAACTTGTCAAGAGCTAAACTTGGAGGACTGAGGACAGTATTACATTAGACCAGCAGAGGAGAGGAAAACACACAATGAATTGTTTATCCACTGAAGAGTTTTACCAGCAAGCAGTAATACAGGGACTGAGACTGCTGTCAGACCAGTGAGTGCTGGAGCAATAGTCCCTGTACTTAGGGCTCTCTGGGATGAGCATGGTGGAACTCTAGATGGAGTGCGGGGGATGGGGCGCATCCAAGGACAGAGGATGATGGATTTGCCTCCTTTCCCCAGGGACTAACCGGGGTGACCACAAAGCTAGGAAAGCCTGTGTACAGCATGGCACTTTGGCAGTGAGAGCTGGAGCACTTGTAGCTACCAACCAGGAGGTGCTAGGGAGGCACCGTGGAAGGCCTGCTCAAAGGACTTCTTGCTAAGATAACCTCAATTTCATTAAGATATGGAATCTTATCTAAAGTGCCCTAGCTCTTGGTGTAGGGGTAGATTGTGACCAGATCTGACCAATGAGATGTTTAAGGAGTTGTAGAGCGTTTCATAAGAGGAAGGTTCTGGAGGAGAAACTGCCTCATACTACACTCTGCTGTTTACCTTTGAACACGGTTGTATGATGATCAGAGCTTCTGCAGCCATCTTGTGACTACAAGATGAAGTACCCCCACAGAGAGTGGGCGCACTGTTATTTGGAGAGGAAAGCTCTCTTCATGGGAGTCCACATAGCTCAGGAAAGTCCAAGAAAAGCCCTAAGTGTGCTGAAGTGTGAGTAAGATGACAGTGCAGAGGCCATCTAGGAAAGAGCTCTGTGGCTGAGATAAGGATAATAGAGACGAGACTGGATATCTGGCATCTGGAGGAAACAATAGGACCCTAAATGTGAGTGTGGCATGCCATAGGGGAAAAGCTGAAGTGAAAGACATTATTTCAGAAATCTGAATCTTAGAAGCTGTAGTCAGCAAGGACCAAGCTCAGACAACATGAGGACCAAACACCCCTCACTGGTGCTGAGGTGTTAGCCATTTGGAAACTTTGATCAACCTCAGGGAGGATAAAGGGTAGGGGAGAACCCTGAAGTTGATAAGACTACTAAGATTGCTTTAAATCAGGACGATTACCTTAAATGGATGAAATTTCAGTTTTCTATCATTGGCAGAAATAGGGGCTCAAGATACTCAGAAATAAAAAAATTTACATTTGTGTGCAACTGCAAACTACATAGCTGTTACATTTCTCACAGTTAATATAGACTAAGTTTCTTGCAACATCTCATTTCATATGACAGGCTCTGAATAAATGCTGTGTGTGTGTGTGTGTGTGCGCACATGTGTACACAGTCCTTGCTTTGTATGATACCTTATTATCAGAAGTTCATGCAATCATATCCTTCCTTAGCTTTGCCTGGTAGAGAATCATAAGAAATGAGAACAAGTTTCTACTGTGAATGAGTTTGCAAAGTGAAAACTGCTTGGATATAATGTACACTTTGCTTCTTAAAATATGCCCAGCTCCCTTCCATGTCTTGCTTCCCATTAGTCTAGGACCCACTGGTCAGAGATTCTCATGGGAAATTGTCCTAAACTCCTAGTTTGCATCACCAAGCCTATTGGCAGCTTCTTAGGAAGTCAAACACCAAATCCTTTCATTGCTTGTGCTTTCAGTGTCATATCCAAAAAAGCATTGCCAAGACTGATGTCAAACATTTTTTTTTCCCTTACATTTTCTTCTAGGAGTTTTGCAGTGTCAGGTCTAGTGTCTTTCCATTTCAACTTGAAAGACTTCTTTGACCATTTCTTGCAGGGAAGATTTAGTAGTAATAAACTCCCTTAGCTTTTCGTTTGTCTGGGATCCTTAATTTCTCCCTTATTTTTTGAAGGTCACTTTTGCCAGATGTAAAATTCTCAGTTGACAGGCGTTTTTTTCTTTTTTAAAATATAGCATTGTTGCTTTCTGGCCTGCGTGATTTCTGCTCAGAAATCTATTAACAATCTTATTTGGGATCTCTTGTACGTGATGAGTAGCTTTTCTCTTGCTGCTTTCAAAGTTCTTTTTGTGTTTGGCTTTTGACTGTTTGATTATAATGTGTCTTGGTGTGGGTCTTTTGGATTTGTCCTCTTTGGAAATTATGAGCTTCTTGAATTTGTGGAGTTTTGTCTTTCCTCAAATTTTGGAAGTATTCAGCTATTCTTTAAATAATCTCTGTACCCGTTTCTCTTCTGGGACTCCTATAATGTGTATATTGATTCTCTCAATGGTGTATCACAAGTTCCTTAAGTTCTATTCATTTTTCTTCATTCTTTTTCTCCATAGACTCAGTAATTTCAAATGACCTGCCTTCGAACTTACTGATTCTTCTTCTTATTTGTGTCAGCTATTGAACCCCTCTAGTAAATATTTTAATTCAGTTATTGTAT
Source organism: Pteropus medius (assembly GCF_902729225.1). Classification (NCBI taxonomy): domain Eukaryota; kingdom Metazoa; phylum Chordata; class Mammalia; order Chiroptera; family Pteropodidae; genus Pteropus; species Pteropus medius. The sequence continues at coordinate 590,907 of NW_024348531.1, forward strand.
TTTCAGCTTTAGAATTTCTCTTTGGCACCTTTCTATACTTTTTCTTTGTTGATATTTTTATTTTGTTTATATATCATTTTTCTGATTTCCTTAGTTCTTTGGGTTTTCCTTCAGCTTGAGCACATTTAAGACACTTGCTTTAAAGATATTTAAAGTCCACAGCCTTTGTTTCTTTTGTTGAAAATTGCGCAAGTGAGAAAATAGCCACATCTTGTCTTTGCAAGCAAGCATGGAAGACCTCCAGTAATTAGGAGGGCATGTACTCAGCCTTGAGAACCATCCAGGGTGAAGCTAATATCTTCCTGTTTTTTTGTTTGTTTGTTTGTTTTTTGTTTTTTCTAGGCATGAATCTTGTTTGGGCCCTATGCTTGCCTTCCACCACCTCCAATTTTCTCAGATTACATGGCTGCTGTTAAATGTATTAACTTCCCAAAGAATCTCACCATAGCTTCTCAGGGCCTTAGATGATCTTTTGTGTTCCTTTGCCTGAAATTCTTGCTTCAGGCATCCATGGGTCTGTGGTTCCTCTGCAGTTTTCATGTGCTGCTCTGTCCTCCACTTCCTTCAATGACTTCTGCAAATCTGAGATCTGAGATATGCTGTTGTTCCCTGTCTGAATTCTGAGTCAGGCAAGACAGAAACCAGTCCCTCTGGTAGCCCACAGACTAACTTTTTGTGCCTGAGGGAGGGAACTGGGAATTGGGTTACTTCCTCTCAACCATGCCATACCTGGAAGAATGCCAAAAAACTTTCTACCATTTGAATGAGGCTTTTTCTTTATTGGCTGTTTGCTTGGTTACTGTAGATTTGTGTGCGTGCGTGCGTGCGTGTGTGTGTGTGTGTGTGTGTGAGAGTGAGAGGAAAAACAAAGGACTTTTATTCCTATCTCAAAGGGCAGGTCTTCGCAGGACTGGGAAGCGAGTTCAGATGGCGGTGAGGAGGCCCCAACTTGCCAGCAATGAACAGGTTCCACAGGACCGTGATGAGTCACTGTGATGAGTCCCTGCGCAGGAACATCTCAGAGATTTAGTGGGCCTCATTGACTTGCTTGGACTTCTTGCCCTTGCCACTCTTGGCGACTTCAGTCCACATCTCTTTCACATTCTCCAGCACCACATTATAATGTCTGTCAAAGGCCTTCACATGGCCCAGCCACATCTTGTGACAGCTGATGAATACCTGGGTGTTGTTCTTGACTGACTACATGAGCACAGAGAATGGACTGGTGTTAAACTTTTCCTCCTTCCGTTTCTGCAGCTACTCTGGGGTCATCTCACTCTTGGGCTTGTTGAAGAGGCTCATGATGGTAGTGGCTATACTCTGGGATCACTTCCATCTCGTCCACGTTGCTGATGCCTGTCAGTTGTTATAGATCTTTGACTGCTTTCCAGAGCTACTATAAAGTAACTTTAGTCAATCTCAAGTTGTATTTTAAATTTTTCCTTGGGGGAATGAGGGCCTCCAGCTTTCTAGTCTGCCACCTTATTAACTCTTCTTTATTTTAGCCGTTCTAATAGGTATATAGTTATATTTTCTTACGGTTTTAATTTGCATTTCTGTAATGGTAAATAATGTGAACATATTTTCATGTGCTTATGTGCTGTCATTATTTCCTGTTTGATAAAATGTTCATATTTTTTGCCCATTTTCTGTTTGGATTGTGTTTCTAATGTTGAGCTTTCAGAGTTTTAAAATTTATTGTAGATAGGAATCCTATGTTGAGTATATGGTTAGCAATATATTCTAGTCTATAGCTCATATTTACTTCCTTTAATAGGGTCTTTCACAGAAGCAAAATTCTTATTTTGATAAACTCTAATTTATCATTTTTTCTATTGTTTTTTTAGTGACATGTCTAATAATTCTTTGCCTAGCCCTATATCCCGAAGATTTTCCCCAATATTTTTTGTAATGTTTCAGTTTTACGTTTTACATTTAAATCCATGATCCATTTTGAGTTAATTTTTGTGAAAAGTGCAAAATTCTTTTTTTCCACCTATGAACATCCAATTACTCTAGCATCATTTGATAGAAAGGCCATCCTTTCTCCATTGGAAAGCTTTTGCACCTTTGTCAAATATCAGTTAGGTCTGTTTCTGGATTTACTATTTTGTCCCATTGGCATATATGTCCCATATGGCGTATCTGCTAGTAACACACTGTCTTAAATACTGAAACTATATAGTAAATATTAACATTGCATAGAGTGATTCTTCTGTTCTTTTGTTTCAAAGTTATTTTAGCTATCGTGTTGCCTTTGCCTTTCTCTGTATATTCTATAATAAGTTTATGTCTGCAAAAATATAGCCGGGATTTTGACAGGAATTGTATAGATTGATTTAGAAAGAATTGATATCTTTACTGTATTGAGTAACCAGAATATAAAAAACTTTTTCAAAAATTTTTTGATGAGCATTTTGTAATGAGCAAGATTACAGGTCTTCTACATATTTTGTTACATTTATAACTAAGCATACATTCTAAATTGTATTATATTTCAAATTTTAAGTTACATCTTGCTTGTTAGTGGATAGAAATGCAATTCATTTTTATGGGTTAGTCTTATACCCTGTGTCATTATTGAACTCAAGCACTAGTTTTAGGAGTTTTTTTGTTTTTGTTTTTGTTTTGAGATTCTTTGAGATTTTTCTACATAGGCAACCATCTTCAAATGATGACACTTTTACTTGTTCTTTTGGAATCTGGATTTTTTTTTATTGACTTTTCCCTTAAATTGAGAAGAAATCCACACAATGTAAAATTTGCCATTTTAAAGAAAATCCTGACTTTAGAAAATTCTGAGAAACATGGCAGAGTGAGAGATGTCCTCAGATCTCTCCCCTTGAAACAATAATAAGTTTGAACATCTAAAATTCAACAGAAAACACCCAAGCTGCACACTAGCACGTCCGAGTGTGGGATCTGCGCGTAAGAGCTAGATCAGAACCCCGGGTGGCGGTGGACGGGGTGAAATAAAGAAGCTCCCTCTCACAGCTGCCAGAGCTCCTTGTAAGAGGAAGGGGAGGGGCGAAGGTGCAGCGACTTCCCTGATTAGCCTGCCTGGAAGTGCCGGAATTTCTAACAGCCAGCAGCAGGTCCCAGTCATCAGGGTAGAAAGCAGAGAAGCGGGATGGGACAGCAGAGAAACGACAGTTGTTTTTTTATCGGCCCCAGTTCCAAAACCAAGGCTGAGCTGCAGCCCCCAACCCCCAACCCCAGGGCCTTATCCTCTTCAAGACCACTGCAACCCAGAAACCGAACAAAAGCTGCCAAGACTGAAGCTACGTCTCGCAGCCTCTGGAGCTCCCTGCAGGAGGAGGGGGAGGGGTGAGGTGTGGTGACTTCTCTGATATACTGCCTAGAAGGGCTGAAACTTCTAGCAGCCGGCAGCAGGGCCCAGTCATCAGGGCAGAAAGCAGAGAAGTGGGACAAGACTGCAGAGAAACAACAGCCCCGTTGCAAAATGGAGGCTGAGCCGCAGCCCCCGGCTCCCAACCGAGAGAGCCCCTCGCCCCATACCCTCCGAGACTGATCACCATGGAGCCTGAAGGGAATCTGAGCAAATGCTACCAAAATTGTTGCTAACACTGACAGAGACTGAAACTGAGAGTAACAAGTGTGATTAAATATCTTTAAGAAAATAAAAAAGACATTTAGGTTTTGTATAAAGCAGAAATCCAAAAGGCTTAGATGCCACCTAATGGAAACAAAAAGAAAAGCACCTTTGTAGCAGGCTAAAGAGAGACCTTTATATAATAAATCTTCTTTCTGGAAAAACAACAGAATACACTTCCATTAATGCCCAGGTGGAGAAATACTCCATTAAACACCAAGAACAACCAAGATGACAAGGCATCTCAGAAAGAGAAAAATCTCCAGAAAATAAGCTTACAGACATAGGAATATGTGACTTAAATGACAGAGAATTCAGAATGGTACTTCTGAAAAAACTCAGTGAGATCCAAAACAACTCAACAGTTTCAGGAATCGAAAAAAAACCCAGATGAGCAGAGCAAGGAGATTAAAACCCTCAAAAGGAATGAAATAGACCTTCTGGAGATGAAGAACACATTGCAAGAGTAGAAAAATTAAATAGCAACCTTGGGAAATACAGTCAACCAAATAGAGGAAATGATCAGTGATATCGAAGACGGAAATCTAGAAATAAATCAGAAGGAAGAAGAGAGAAACCAAAAATGAAAAATAATGAAATAGAAATACAAGACCTACCTGATACCATCAGGAGAGGAAACATAAGAATAATGGGCATTACAAAGGCGAGGAAAAGGAACAGGGACTAGAAAGCATTTTCAGACAAATAGTGGATGAGAATTTCCCAAATCTAAGGAATGAGCTGGAACTTGGAATTCAAGAAATCAACAGAACACCCAATTATCTCAACCCAAAAAGGCCTTCACCAAGACACATTGCATTAAAGTTATCAAAAATCAACGACAAAGACAGAATTCTCAGGGCAGCCAGGAAAAAAAAAGACGGTAACTTATAAAGGAAAGAAAACCCATTAGACTATCATCGGATTTCGCAGCACAAACCTTACAAGCCAGAAAGGAATGTAATCAAACATTTAAACTATTAAGTGAAAGGAACTACCAGCCTAGAATAATGTATCCAGCTATACTATCCTTTAGATATGAAGGAGAAATTAAGACCTTTCCAGACATAGAAAAATTGAGGGAATTCTCCACTATGAGGCCTGCTTTACAGGAAATACTGAAAGAAGTCAGCTCACCTAAAACAAAATGGCAAACAAACAAACAAAAAGCATAATTAGGAGTAAGGTGACTAGCAGGCTGATAAAAGCAGAGGAGCGAACCCTTACTATGAACAAGGCATTATAAGCTTTAACAATAAGAAGAGATTTGCAATAGCAAGATAGTGATGAACGTTCAGCATACATAGGGACAAAATGAACAACAATGACTGAAAAGGGGAAGATTCAAATATCCAAATTCGCAAAGGGGAATGAAGATAAGGCACACACAGAAGAAAATGGATGACTATATATATACAACTATCCTATTCATATTTGTAATGGTAAACACACACCAAAGATTCAGAACTGAAGTATATAACATAAAACAAGAAGAACCAGAGGCAGAACCCACAAAAGCCAACCAAAACAAGAAAACAGAAACACAAGGACAAGGAAGCAATGGAAACACCAAGCTACCAGAAAGCAAAAGGTAAAATGGCTATAAGAAGACCTCATATTTCAATAATCACCCTAAATGTAAATGGACCGAACTCACCAATAAAAAGGCACAGAGTTGCAGAATGGATCAAAAAACAAAACCCAACCATATGCTTCCTCCAGGAGACACATCTCAGCTCCAAAGACAAATATAGACTCAAAGTGAAAGGGTGGAAAATGATATTTCAAGCAAATGGCATTCAGAGAAAAGTGGGAGTAGCGGCACTACTATCAGTGAAATAGACTTCAAAATTAAAAAGGTAAAGATACTGAGGGACACTTCATAATGATAAAGGGAATCATGCACCAAGAAGACATAGCACTTATTAATATCTATGCTCCCAATCAGGGAGCCCTGAAATATGTAAAGCAGTTACTAACAGAACTAAAGGGAGAAAAAGACCAAAGCACTGTCATAGTAGGGAACCTAAATACCCCACTATTGGATATGGACAGATCACCCAAACAGAAAATCAATAAGGAAATAATGTCCTTCAATGACACTGTAGTCCAACTGGACATAATTGACATTTACAGAGTCTTTCATCCCCAAACAGCTGCTTATACATTCTTTTCTAGTGCACATGGAACATTCTCAAGAATCGACCACATACAGGGACACAGAAATAGCCTCAACAATTATAAGAGGGTTGAAATTATACCAACTATATTTTCTGATCATAATGCTTTGAAACTAGAGATCAACTACAAAAATAAATCTGGAAGAACCACAAATACATGGAGATTAAACAACATGCTACTCAAGAATAACTGGGTCAGGGAAGAAATGAAAAGCAAGATCAAGAGATACATAGAAATGAATGATAATGATAGTACAATATAGCAAAACTCTTGGGACACGGCAAAAGTGGTCATGAGGAAAGTTCACATCATTATAGGTCTGTCTCCAAAAAGAAGAATGAGCCCAAATAAATAACCTAATACTTCATCCTAAAAAAAACTAGAAAAGGAAGAACAAACAAGGACTAAAGTCAGCAGAAGGAAAGAAATAATCAAAATTAGAACAGAAATAAGTGAAATTGAAAACAAAAACAAAACAATAGAAAATAAATGCAACAAAGAGCTGGTTCTTTGAGAAGCTTAATAAATTTGACAAACCCCTGCCTAGACTCACGAAAGAAAAAAGAGAAAGGACACAAATAAGCAAAATCAGGGATGATAGAGGGGAAATTATGACTAACATAGCAGAAATACAAAGGATCATGCAAGAATTCTATGAAAAAGTATATAACAAATTTAATAACCTAGAAGAAATGGACCAGTACTTAGAAAAATACAACCTTCCTAGACTGAATCAAGAAGATTTGGAAAATCTAAACAGACTGATCAGCAGTATGGAAATTGAAACAATTATCAAAAACCTACCAAAAAGTAAAAGTCCAGGACCAGATGACTTCACCAGTGAATTCTACCAAACATTCAAAGAAGATTTAATACCTATTCTCAAACTCTTCCAAAAATTTGAAGAGGCAATACTTCCCAACTCATTTTATGAGGCCAATATTACTCTGATACAAAAACCTGGTAAAGATAACACAAAAAAAGAAAACTGCAGACCCATATCTCTCATGAACACTGATGCAAAAATTCTAAATTAGATATAGTGAGCCAAATACAGCAACATAAGAAGAAAATTATATATCGCGATCAAGTGGGCTTCATCCCATTGACGCAAGGATGATTCAACATACACGAATCAATTAATGTGATACCACATAAACAAATTAAAAAATAAGAATCATATGATCATATCAATAGATGCAGAAAAAGTCTTTGACAAGATACAGCACCCATTTATGATCAAAACACTTAACAAAATCGGTATAGAAGGAAAGCACCTTAACATAATAAAGACCATATATGACAAGCCCTCAGCCAACATTATACTTAATGGTGAAAAACTAAAAACCTTCCCTCTAAGATCAGGAACAAGGCAAGGCTGTCCACTATCACCACTGTTATTCAATATAACATTGGAGGCCCTAGTGAGTGCAATCAGACAAGAGAAAGATATGAAAGGCATCCAAATAGGAAACAAAGAGGTCAAACTGTCACTATTTGTGGATGACATGATTCTCTGTATAGAAAACCCTAACAACTCCACAAGAACACTACTAGAAACAATAAGCAAATACAGTAAAGTCTCTGGATAAAAAAATCAATGTTCAAAAATCCTTAGCGTTCTCATACTCTAATAACAAAATGTCAGTAAAAGAAGTGGAAAAAATAATTCCTTTTGCAATTGCAACAGCCACAAAAAAATACCTAGAATAAATCTAATGAAATATGTGAAGGACCTATATAATGAAAACTATAAAACCCTATTAAAAGAAATCGAAGAAGATACAAAGAAATAGAAAGATATTCTGTGTTCTTGGATTGTAAGAATCAACATAGTTAAAATGACCATATTACCTAAAGCATTATACAGATTTAATGCAATCCCATCAAAATCCCATTGGCATTTTTTAAAGAAATAGAACAAAAAATCATCAGATTTGTATGGAAGCACAAAAGACCCCAAATTGCCAACGCCATCCCGAGAAAAAAGAATGAGGCCGGAGGCATCACTCTGCCCAACTTCAAATTATACTACAAAGCAACAGTAATCAAAACAGCATGGTATTGTCAGAAAAACAGACACACGGACCAGTGGAACAGAATTGAGAGTCCAGAAGTAAACCCATATTTATATGGGCAAATAATTTTCAATAAAAAAGCCAAAAACATACAGTGGAGAAAGGAAAGCCTCTTCAATAAATGGTGCTGGGAAAACTGGAAAGTCTCTTTCAAAAGAATGAAACTAGATTGTTGTCTATCACCACACACCAAAATTAACTCAAAATAGATTAAGGATCTGAGTATAAGACCTGAAACAATAAAATGCATAAATGAAAACATAGGAACGAAACTCAAGGACCTTGAACTTAAAGAGGATTTTATGAATTTGACCTCAAAGGCAAGGGAAGGAAAAGCAAAAATAAATGAATAGGACTACATCAAACTAAAAAGCTTCTGCTCAGCAAAAGAAACCGTTAGCAATGTAGAGACAATCACCTGAATGGGAAAATATATTTGCAAGCGACGCCTCTGATAAGGGCCTAATATCCAAAATATACAAAGAACTCATACTACTCAATAACATCAAAAAAACAAACGATCCAATTGAAAAATGGGGACCTGAACAGACACTTCTCCCTAGAGGACATACGAATGGCCAAGAAATATATGAAAAGATGCTCAACATTGCTAGCTATTAGGGAAATACAAATCAAAACCACACACAATGAGATACCATTTCACACTTGTTAGAATAGCTATAATCAACAGAACAAGTAATAACATGTTGGAGAGGATGCGGAGAAAAAGGAATCCTCATACACTGCTGGTGGGACTGCAAATTGGTACAGCCACTGTGGAAAACAGTATGGAGGTTCCTCAAAAAACTAAGAATTCATCTACCATATGATCCAGTAATCCCTCTACTGGGTATTTACCCCAAAGACTTGAAAACCCACATCTGAAAAGATATTTGCACACCAATGTTCATAGCAGCACTATTCACAGTGGCCAGGATATGGAAGCAACCGAAGTGTCCTATGATAGATGACTGGCTAAAGAAGCGATGATACTTGACCATAAGAAGAGATGAAACACTGCCATTTGTGACAACCTGGATGGACCTCTAGATACTCATGCTAAGCAAAATAAGCCAGACTGAAAAAGTTGAAAATCACATGATACCACTTACATGTGGGATATAAACCTAAAAGCAACAAATGAACAGGACAAACAGACATGGACAATGGACTAGTGGTTACCAGAAGGTAGGGGGTGGGGCAGGAGGGAAGTGGTAGACAGGGTAAAGAGTGTCAAATATAGGGGCATTGGGGGAGGGTGAAGTGGGTAAAGGGGATCAAATATATGGTAGCTGAAGGAAACTGGACTCTGAGTTATAATCATACAATGGAATTTACAGATGTACACGTGTAAATCATAATTATATTAACCAATGTTACCCCAGTAAACTTAAAAAAAATAGTAAAATAAAATGTTAGAAAATCCTGTGGCATTTTAGTATATTCACAATGCTATGCAATCACCACATTTGTCTAGTTCCACAACATTTTCCTCAACCCACAGGAAAACCTGTACATATTAAGCCCTTGTTCCCTATACCCTCCCTACCCCATCCTCTATGAATTTTTCTCTTCTAGGTATTTCATATAAATGGAATCTAATATGTGACATTTATTGTCTGGCTTTTTAGCATGTTTTTAAGATTCATCACACATTAGGATGTATCACCGTTTTATTCCAGTAATATTTCACTATATCTGCATACCACAATTTGTTTACCCATTTATTCACTGATGGATGTTGGGCTGTTTCTACCTTTTGGCTATTGTTAATAGTGTTGCTATGAACATGTGTGTTTATACTTCTTAGACTACCTTTTTTTTTTAAATTAAATTTATTGGGGTGACATTGGTTAAGAAAATTATATAGGTTTTAAGTGTACAATTGAATAATACATCATCTGTATATTGCATTGTGTGTTCCACCCAAAGTTAAATTTCCTTCAGTCACCATATATTTGACCCCCTTTATCCTTATGTATCTCCTTTCCCCTTTCCCTCTGGTAACCACTAAACTTGTTTGTGTCTATGAGCTTTTGTTTGTTTATCTTGTTTGTTGTTTTCAGTTTTATATCCCACATATGAGTGAAATCATATGGTTCTCAAATTTTTCTGCCTGACTTATTTCGCTTAACATGACAATCTCAAGATCCACATATGTTGTCACTAATGGCAGTATTTCATCTTTTCTTAGGGCTAATATTCTATTATATATATGTACCACATCTTCTTTATCCAGTTATCTATTGAAGGGCACTTCAGTTGTTTCCATGTCTTGACCACTATGAATAATGCTGCAGTAAATATCGGGATGCATATATCTTTACGGATAAATGTTTTCAGATTTTGAGGGTAGATACCCAGAAGAGGGATTGCTGGGTCATTTGGATATTATATTCTTAATTTTTTTTTGAGAAACCTCCATACTGTTTTCCATAGTGGCTGCACCAATCAATATTCTTACCAGTAGTGTATGATTGTTCCTCTTCCCCCACAACCTCTCCAATGCTTGTTATTCCTTGTCCTGTTAATGATAGCCATTCTAACGGGGTGTAAAGTCGTATCTCATTATGGTTTTGATTTGTATTTCCCTAATAGCTAGTGAAGTTGTGCATCTTTTCATACCTCTGTTGGCTATTTGTGTGATTTTGGGGGGAGAAGAGTCTGTTCAGGTCCTCTGCTCACTTTTTAATTGGATTGTTTTGTCGTTGTTGACTTGTTTGAGTTTTTTAAATATATTTTGGATATTAGCCGCTTATGGGAGGCATTGTTTGCAAATACCTTTACCCATTCAGTAGGTTGCCTCTTTATTTTGTTGATGATTTCTTTTGCTGCTCAGAAGATTTTTAGTTTGATATAATCCCATTCATTTATTTATTTTTGCTTTTCCTTCCCTTGCCTTTGAGGTCAAATTTATAAAATCCTCTCTAAATCCAAGGTCCAAGAGTTTAGTACCTATGTTTTCTTCTATGTAATTTATTGTTTCAGGTCTTATATGTAGATATTTGATCCATTTTGAGTTAATTTTGGTGTATGGTGACAGATAGTCTAGTTTCAGTCTTTCGCATGTGGCTTTCCAATTTTCCTACCACCATTTACTGAAGAGACTTTTTTTTTCCAATGCATGTTTTTGGCTTCTTTGTCAAAAATTATTTGCCTGTATATACTGGGGTTAATTTCTGGACTCTCGATTCTGTTCCATTGGTCTGTGTGTCTATTATTCTGCCATTACCATGCTGTTTTGATTATTGTTGCTTTGTAGTATAATTTGAAGTCAGGCAGTGTGATACCTCCAGGCGTAAATTTTTTTCTTAGAATTGCTTTGGCTATTTGGGGTCTTATGCATGAGTATTTGCTGCTTCACCTTGCACTTTATGTTACGGATGGAGATGGTTTCTTTCTTTAAACTTCATGAACCAATTTCTGCTCACTTCAAACTTTTCTTCTGCAGCTTCCTTACCTCTCTCAGCTTTCACAGAATTGGAGAGAGTTAGGGCCTTGCTCTAGATTAGGTGTTGGCATAGGGGAATGTTGTGGCTGGTTTGATCTTTCCAGACCACTAAAACTTTCTCCGTATGAGGCTCTTCTGCTTTCCTATGATTCATGTGTTCACGGAGTAGTACTTTTAATTCCCTCAAGAACATCTCCTTTGCGTTCATAATTTGGTCAGCTATTTGGTGCAGGAGGCCTAGATTTGAGACTGTCTTTGAGCTCGACATGCTCACAAAGCTTAATAGTTTCTAGCGTTTGATTTAAAGTGAGAGACATGCAACTCATACGTTCACTTGAACACACTTAGAAGCTGTTGTGGGGTTATTAATTGGCCTGATTTCAATATTGTTTGTCTCGAGGAATAGGGAAGTCTGAGAGAGGGAGAGCGATGGGAAATGCCCACTTGATGGACCACTCACAGCACACACATTTCTTGATTAAGTTCACCATCTTATATGGGTGCAGTTCGAAGCACCCAAAAACACTTTGGATAGTAACAGCAAAGATCATTGATCACAGATCTTCATAACAAATATTATAATAATAATAAAGTTTGTAATACAGTGAGAATTACCAAAATATGATGCAGAGACACAGAATGAGCAAATGCTGTTAGAAAATGGCACCAATAGACTTGCTCGACACGGGTTGCCACAAACCTTCAATTTGTAAAAAACAATATCTTTGAAGGACAATAAAGGGAAGCACAATAAAACGAAGTATGCCTGTGCTGCTTCACAGAGAATGCAGGTACCTTACAACAGAGCATTCCCAATTCCTTCATCCTGTTTCTTATAATATTCTTGTCATTTATTTCACTTATTCATAAGCTATAGTCACTGAGTACATCGTTATTATTTTGAACAAATTGCTATTTGTTAGAGTGATTAAGATGAGAAAAATAAAAGTTTTTATTTTCACTTATTCTTTCTCTAACACTTTTCTTTATGTTAATCTGAGATTTTGACTTACATTGTTTTCCCTCTGTAGAACTTCTTTCACTATTTCTTGCAAGGCAAGTCTGCTGACAACAAATCCCTCAAATTTTGTTTGAGAAAGTCTTTATTTCTTCTTCACTTTTAGGGATAATTTTGTTGGATACAGATTGCTAGGATGGTAGGTTTTTTATTTTCGCATTTTAAATATTTTACTCCACTCTATTCTTGCTTGCACAGTTTCTAAAGAGAAATCTATTGTAATTGTTATCCTTGCACCTCTGTGGGTATGTATTTTATTCCTGTGGTGTCTTTCAAGATTTTCTCTTTGTCTTTGATTTTCTACAGTATAAATATGACATATCTAGGTGTAGATTTTTGATGTTTATCCTGCTTGGTATTCTCTGAACTCTCTGGATCTGGTTTGGTGGCTGTTATTAGTTTTGAAAACTTCTGTCAGTTTTGATTCAAATGTTTTTTTTCAGTTCCTTTCTCTCTTCTTCTGATATATTATATCTTTTATATTTATCCTACAATTCTTGGATATTTTGTTTTGTCATTTTTATTTTGTTACTTTTTCTTTTTGAAATTTACTTTCGGAAATTTTTATTGATTTGCCTTTAAGCTCACAAATTATTTCCTTGGTTGTATCGAGTCTATTCGATGAGTCCAACAGAGGCATTTTATATTCTGGTTATAGTGCTTTTTATTTTTAGCATTTACTTTTGATTCTTTCTTAGATTTTGCCATCTCTTTGCTTATATTATTCATCTGTTCTTGCATGTTGCTCACTTTTTCCATTAGTCTTTAGTATGTTTATTATAGTGATTTTAGATTCTTGGTCTGAATATTCCAGAATGTCTGCCATAACCGAATCTGCTTCTGTCTCTTCAGACTGTGTGTTTTATTTTTTATGATGCATTGTAAATTTTGTTTAAAGCTGGACATGGTGTACTGAGTTAAAGAAACTGAGGTAAATGTGAGATTTTATGTTTAACTGGCTAGTAGTTAGACTGTGTTTACTGTTTGGCATAACCGTGGGAGTCAGAGACTAAAATATCCTCTGATGTACTTGTTTTTTTCCTCCCGTTGTTGGATTTCCCTAGAGACTTCGTAAATAAGGTCTGAGACACAGATTTCCTTAGGTTGTAATTCCCTATTATACAGGAGCCCTATTGAGGTGGTGGTGAGAGGTATGAGTGAGTAGAAAATATTCTATAGTCTATGATTAGGTCCCAGTCTTTAATGAGCCTGTGTCCTCGGGCCATGACTTTTGCAAATTCTCTATACAACCCTCCCCACACCCCTCCCCACCAGGTGGGACAGAAAGACTAAAAGAGGCTGGAGTTGGGAATTTCTCTTCTGCAAAGGCAGTTAGGCTGTCAAAAAAAAAAATCCCAATAAATTAGGCTCTGGTAAAATAATTTTTTGTGATGGTAGGCTTTTTTAAAGTAGAGTGGATGCTCTGGCTATATTTAAAATGATTATATTCTCCCTCCTCCTATGGGAAGCAGAATGAGATTTTCTCTGATCTACAGTCTGAGAACCAATAAGTTTCCTGGAGGAAAAACTCGTGAAGGTATGGGGTCCCCCTGTGACTGGACCCTCTGGAGTTTTAACTGGCAAACTCATTCACACACTAAACCTCTAGCACTTCATCAATTACAATGTAAGTTTTCCTACACTAGTACTGGACTGGCTCTGACAGCTGGCTTCACTCGAGTAAACTGTGAATCTCTGTATCTGCCTGTCTCTCCAATTTTAAGGATACTATTTTACTCTTGACCTTGATTTTCTGATGGCTATAAAGAGTTGTTAACTTTCAGTTTGTTCCATTTTTTTTTCTTGTTTTGACAATAGGAACAATGACTTCCAGTTTCCTTATACTGCAGACTAGAAACAGAAAGCCTCTAATTCTTGTGTTTTTTTTCCCCCACTCCCTCCTCAGTTCCATAGTTTGTCTTGGGTTGACTTTGGCAATGAGAGCCAGCAACCCATGCCTGTGCACCACTGGCAAGGTCCCCAGTGGCAGACCTTTGAAGTCCCTCTCCCCACCAACAATGTTAGTGCCTCTCCAGGCCCAGCTCCCAGGCTTGCTGGCTTCTTATCTTCTCTGCTCAGCCCTTTTCACCCACTCTGGATATGATCTCTACCCCTACCTTACTCTCTCTGTTTGGGAGTTGAATTCAGGGGCTCACTCTTTGGACAGGTCAGAGTAAGCCTTTCCCAGGTGTCTGAGGCAAGGTCAGACAGGGTAACAGGCATCTGGGTGCAGCCTGCAGGACCAAAGATGCTTAAGCTCTCTCAAGGGAGATCTAGATTTGAATTCTTGTTCCACTACTTAATACCTACATCATCTCTGAAAAGCTACTTAACCCTACTAGGTTTCAGTTTATCTTTTAAAAGTAACTAAACCAGAATACTGAGCACTAGGTTTGTTTCAGGTAATAGGAAAATTGGCTGGGCAGAAGCTAAAACTTGATCGATCTCTTTGTGTACGAGGTATGTGTTGGGATCCCTTGGTTAGAGGTGTGAAAACATTAGAGGGGCAGAGAATCACCTAACTCCAGAAATAGGGTGTATGTGAAAGCCAGACCCTAGGCATAGCCTGCCTAAAGCTGCCACATTTGGGGGCAGAGTAGGTCAGGAGCAGTGGAGTGGCTAACACTTCAGCTGCACTGCCAGAGCTCCCTGACCTTGCGGAGAACGTGTGAGAACCATATGCCGTCTCGGTAACTCACTGACATCCAGGGGCCTGAGCCACCCTGCCCGAGACCCCATAACTGAGTTCACCACCAAGGAAGAGAAGATTCATCATCCTTCCAGAGACAGCAGAGCTCTTAAGGGCTGATGCTGGTGGTGGGTGCCTAGCTATGCATAGTGGTGCCACCCTAGTGAAGGTCCAGCCAGAGGGACGGCCAGAGACAGGGACTGCCAGCAATGCCTATACAAGTGCAAACATTGAGAAGGCAGTTTCTTGAGGCCTCCCAAGATTAGATTGGAAAGGGAGTCCCTATGCAAGTTCCTGACTCAAGCCAGCGAGATCCCAGTGTTAATGGGCATGTAAGACCATTCATATCCACCTGCTGAGGGTCCAGAATATTTGGGAAATGCCCGGACTGGAAAGAATTTGTACTGAACCCTTTGGCATCTGGTCCATACTGAATATGTGCTGAATGGGAGCACTCCCACTTTCTCATGGGTTCTGAAGGCTGGGGCAGGTGCATTGTGAGGCCTACTGAGGTCCTAGGGCTTCACAAGGTCCCTGTGTCAGGAAGATTGGCAGGAAGGGTGACCTAGGACATTGAGTCAAGGCTTACTGCGTGGTCACTAGGTCCTGGGTTATCTAAGTAGAAAAGGTGACACGAGGGTCCAGCTACCATAAGTGTATGGATAACTCAGAGCGGGCTATCTTGGGGCCTTGAACAGAGGGAGCAGTTTCTCATGGGATTAGGGGCCATGGAGGTAGGACCCCTTCATATTGGGAGAGTAGGGCCATGGGGACAGGTGAGGAGGGAGCTGTGAGATGACTCTAGAAGCAGAGGTCTGAGAACTGCAGGCCTGAACCTTGGCTCTCAGTTTGACATTTGGTCTAATCTGTCTGCTCTCAATCAGTCTTTCAGACCTCCTGCATCTGAGAGCCCTCTATACCACAGGCAGACCCCCCCTTCCTCATGGCCTGGGTCATGGACCCTAGTCCAGCTCAATTGCCCTGCACTCTGGGAGCTTCCCTCCATGTTCACTGGAGTTAGTCCTCCTCCTCCAGACTCCAGGTGTGATGTTTGTCTATTTCAGGGAAGACCTTTGCTCCCTCGTCCTGCAGACTCCTGGCAAAATGTCTTACTTCCTGTTATGGGCTGAATCGTGTCCCTTAAAATCCATCTGTTGGAGTCTTAACACTCAACATCTCAGAATGTGATTGTATTTGAAGATATGGTCTTTCCAGAGGTGATTAACTTAAAACAAGGTCACTAGAGTGGGCTCTAATCCAATCTGACTGGTGTCCATAAAAGAAAAGAAGATTGGGACACAGACACATACAGAGAGAAGGTTGTATGAGGACACAGGGGTAATCGGCCATCTGCAAGTCAAGGAGAGAGGCCTCAGGAGAAACCAACTCTACCCACACCTTGATCTTGGATTTCCAGCCTCCAGAACTGTAAGAACTGAGATAAATTCCTGTTGTTTAAGCCACCCAGGCTGTGATGTTTGTTATAGCCATCTGAACAACCAATACAATTTCTCTGAAGCCTCGTGTGTTCCCCACAGAAGAAGTGGAGTCTGTGCATGAAGATATCCTATTCTCTCCCATGCTTGTGGCCTGGCTCCCTCAGTGTCCCCACCCTTGCCTTCCTCCTGGGACAGTTTCCCTGCCAGGACTTTTTTCCTTGCCTGAGGAGCCAGATGACTGACCCCAGAGAAAAGGGGTGATTGCTAAGGAGGAGGGCAGTGAGACTCTGATACAAAAACTGGATGAATCTTTTTTGTTTTGTTTTGTTTTTTTTTAAGGCTTGGTTTGGGGTGGGGGTATGGCAGGTGATGGACAGGAAAGCTAAGAGTCAAGGAACCACTGAGAACTGGTGGGGCTAGGGGAGGGGAGGCATGAAATGTTTCAGTGTGGAGACAGGGGCCTGAGGCAGACAGCAGGAGCAGAGGGGCTCAGCGGGTCACTGTAGGGCCTACCACATGGTCCTGAGAACAAACATCAATGGAAGCCAGGTCTGTGGAGTCATGAGGGCTGTGCCAGGCCCTGGAGAGCTTGCAGCCTGCAGAGGCTGGTATGAAAACTGGGTGGGGTCGGGAAGAGGCGTGAGCCTCTGGATATCGTTGATCCAGTCAGCGAAGTAGGTGACGTTGGTGAAGACACTGGGATAGATGGGGTGCCGGCAGTCCAAGCCCCAGCTGGCCAACCCCACCAGAACCCAGGAACTGAGGAGGTCACAGACGAGGGGACCCCCAGAATCACCCTAAGAAAGAGAGGAGAGTTAGTGGGACAACAGAGTCGGAGACACTAGGTGGCCAGGTGGGACTTGTGAGTCTCCACTGTCCAGGTCACTCTTGCGTAGCCCTCTGTGAAAGTCCAAACACCAACCACCCAATGCGGACCCCATCCAAGTCACCCTGGTAGACACTGGTTCCACACTTCAAAGAGCTTCTGACTGACTCTCAGGAAGATCATAGATCTAAATCTATCAGCAGGGGGACTCCACCTTCTGTCCCTGCCCCAGGAAGGGCTAGTGGCCCAGGATGAGACACTGCCAAAGCCAGATTGGGGACAGGTGTATGGACAGGGCCCAAGATGGCCAGCCTGTGAGTGGAGCCTGGTCAGCTGAAGCCTCCACAGATCCCCAACTCCTGCCACACCCTGAACTATAGCAGCTTTTCACCACCTGGGCCCTCTTTTGTTTTCATTCACTTAGGCCTTTGGTTTTCTCTCAACTTAAGAAAATTCCCAGGTCCAGGCCTGGTAGAGGCAACTTACATTGCTGGGGGAGAGGGTGAGGGTCCCCAGAAAGCTGCTGGGGGTTACGGGAGTCCTGAGATGCTCTCAGGGCAGGACCTCCAAGTTGGAAGTTCTCTCACTTTCCTGGCCAAAGGGAGGCTCTCGTCCTTGGTGGTTGGGAGAACAGTAGCCACAGCTGCCCTGGTCCACTCTTCCACCTACCCATTCAACCTGCAGTGGAGCATTGAAGACGGCCTCTGCTCTTGGGATCACAGAGTTGAAAAGACAAGGACCCCGCCTTCAAGGCGCTTTTGTAAACAAGCTAAGAAGCCTGCCGTGATCAGATATGAAACGTGGAAACAAGCCATGGAAGGGATAGGGACAGGGATGGGGGCGTATCTCAATCAGTGATGGCACTGGGCTTTTCTGAGCTGAGACTCCAAACGGGAAGCAACCCACTTTTCTGATTCAGGAGCAGATGGAGCAATCAGAAGAAACGGAGAAGGAGAGGACTTGCCAGATGGATGGGAGAAAGAACAGTGAGGCCATGTGGAGGGTGAGGGGGGCAGATACGACATGGGTTCGGGGCCTTATGGCAGGAGTTTGGGTTTGCCCAGTGTAGAACTTTAGGTGTCAGGGGTAGTGGGTGGGGAGTTGTGAGTAACCTGACCAGTCTAAGTGGATCTCTCAGGAGTGCTGTTCATAACAAATAGAGCTGAACTCGTTAAAGAGAAGAGACCAGCCAGGAGGTGGCCAAAGGTGAGAGAAGAGAGATTATTGATGGGGAGGAGCCAGGGTGCTGAGAAACAGTCAGATTTGGGATAATATTTTTATGAAAGAGCCAACGGGACCTGTCAAATCAAAACCTTCCTCACGAACAAGGGAGAAGGTGCAGAGAGAGAAGGGAGCAGGCTGAGCACAAAGCCCTGGGATCTCCAGCATTTAGAGGCAGGAGGGGACCAGGAGCAGAGTGCGCAACTGGCAAGTCTTGAGGCCCAGGAAACAGGAGCGAGACCAGCTGAGGGGCCCAGTGAAAGAGGGCTCAGGACCACCTTCCTCTGGCAAGACTGACGCTGGTAGAGATGCTGGCCACATGGCTTTGGTGGCATGGTGGACACATTTGGGTGGAGTGGGTTAAAGAGACTTGGTGCTATTGGGAGGAGTCTTTGGGGAAGGGAGGTAGAGAAACTGGGCAGTAGTGAGATGGAGAATGATGTCCTGAGTTTACACAGGAGTCGTGAAAGGAAGGGACAGAAGACAGGAACCAGGAGAGCCTCTGAGTGACCAGTGCTCCAGGAGGGGCCAACTGGACCTGAGGCTCAGGAGAGATGGAGGAAGAAGGGTGGGGAATGCAGGGTTTGGAATTTGAGTAGGCGTTAGTCTGACTGCTTCAGTGTTCTCAGTGAAATAAGAAGTAAGCTCCCTAGATGGCAGGGCTGGGGAAGGGTGGCTAGAAGGGCTGGCCAAAAAAAATGGACCCCAAAGATGTACATTCTCATCCCTGGAACCTATGACTATGTTACGTTACATGGCAAAGAGACATTGCAGAAGTGGTTGAATTGAGGATCTTAAAATAAGATTATCCTGCATACCTGGGTGGGTCCCCATGAGGAAAGAGAGATGCAGGAAGTCAGAGTCAGAGAAGGTGATGTGATGACAAAGCAGAGGCTAGAGTGATGCATTTGAAAATTAAGGAAAGGGCCACGAGCCAAGGAATGCGGGCAACCTCTAGGAGTTGGGAGAAGCTGGGAAAAAGAAACAGCCTCACCTAGAACCTCAGAAGGAACCATCACTGCACACACCTTGATTTTAGACTTTGGACCTCCAGAAATTTAAGATAATAAATTTCTGTTGTTTTAGCCACCCAGTTTGAGGTGATTTTTCACAGCAGCCCCAAGAAACTCAAACATGGGGTCTTCCTGGAGAGCAAGACTGCACCATCATTGCCTCAGCTCTGCCCCTTGGTTGTCCCCACCTGACGTGCTTTTCGCCCTTCCCATAGTGTACCCAATCCCAGCTGTTTGAGGGCAAGGGAAGGCCTGGTCCCTGTCCAGGGCAGTGGTTCCTGTCCACTCCAGACCTCAGCAATTCATGCAGACGAGCCATGTGGTTGCCAAAGTCACACGGGATTCTGGGCTAGTCTAGGGGAGACGAGAAAAGCTGCATCAGCCTCCTGGCCCTAGGGGAGCTCTCGGAAGGCAGAGGAAACATCAATACTGAGGGATCCTGTGCCAAGTGAGCTGTGGTTTGCACTACTGTAGAGACGGAGCAGACCATGTGTGTGCATGTCTGGCGAGGCCAGAGCAGTGACTTCTACCTTAGGTGACGGGTGAACAACAGACCCTAAGGATGGATCTAAGACCCTAAGATGAGTACAATTCAGTGGGAGGCAGCCCAGGTCAGGAAAATGACAGCTAGCACTTGTTAAGCACCTACTAAATGCCAGGCACCCTGCTAAATTTTCTACAGGAACCTTATAAAGTGGAGGCTGTTAGCAACCCCATTTCATGAGGAGGCATAAGGAAGATCACGGTGCCAGTAAATGACAGATGGAAAACTAGAACCATGTCTGTCCTTCCCCTCAGTCTGAGAGCACTGAGTCACCCTATGGCCCCGTCTCTCCGCAGAGCTGTTGGGTGCCCCATGTAGAGGGAAGGGCACTACAAAGGAGAGACGAGAGCCCCAGGGTGGAGGGTAGGGGCCAGAGAAGGCGTCCTAGCAGAAGATGAATCCAGATGGAATCTTAAGGACAGGACGCGGTGACTGAAAGGCTGAAGAAGGAGGGAGGGACTCCCAGGTGTCCAGCTCTTTGGTGTCCTCAGGCTGGGGAGAAACTAGAGAGGAAGTGGGTTTGAGGGGCACTATGGATGTCCAGTATGCAAGCAGACATCAGTTGCTGGCCCTGAGGTCCACAAGCATGGCCTTTGTAGGAGAATGCAGGTAAAAGATCAGGCTGAAGGGAGGTCTAGGGTAATAGCCACATGGGGACTTAGGGGCTAAACCCTTTGCTCCATCTCTGTGTGCAGCTGACACTCTGAGCAGTATGGGCCAGGCCAGATAGCTAGGAGGTTGATACCACTAGCTATGGACTTGGAACCAGGAAACCTGCATTTACCTTCCAGCAGGAGGTCAGGTGGCCAAGCTTCCTTTCTCTGCCTCAGCAGCCCACTGGGCAGTAATGAAAACAGCTGTCCAGGAGACTGTGTCATGGGCCAGATGCATCTCATCCTCCTGTCTGCCGTTCCTGGGGCCACCATAATGTGTCACCACAAAGTGGGTGGCTTAAAAAGCTATCAAAACTCATTCCCCTACCCTTCTGGAGGCCAGAAGTCTGAAACCAAGTGTCTTTGTGTCTTTCCCTCTTACAAGAACACCAGTCATTAGATTCAGGATCATTCGGTAAATCCATAATGATCTCATCTCAGAATTCTTAACTAATCACAACTGCAAAGACCCTGTTTCCAAGTAGAGTCACATTCTGTGGTTCCAAAAGGACGTGGATTTGGGAGACACTGCTCAACCCACTACACCATCTTTTCAACAATCCCGCGGAGGCCTCAGGACCACACATAGTGAAGGAGGACACAGGCTCAGAAGGTAAAGAGGCCGCTTGAGGTCACAGAGTAGGACATGTGGCAGAGCAGTGTCCCTGACTCCAAAGCCCTGACGCTTTCCCTTTTCCTCCATGGCACCATCTATGCAAGAGCTCAGAGCACCAACGCCAGCTCAGGAGGCTGGGCTCCGATCTGGGGGTGCTGTGGAGGCAGGTTTGGACTTGGAGTCAGAACAGTGGGTCAGGTTGTGCTGCCTTACTTTAGGCTTGCCACTATCCCTCTCTGGGCCTGTTTGCCCCCCTATAAAATGGGACATAACAGAGAGCAATAAAAGCATTCACAATCTATATGTCTAACAGTGAACTGATATCCAGAACATACGGATACACCAAGAGCCTCTAAAAGAAAAAGACAGACAACCCAACTGAAAAATGAGAAGGGAAAAAAAATTTGCAGAGAAACTTTACAGAAGAAGATATCCAATGACAATAAAATAATGAAAATATATTTAACTAAATTAGTCTTCAGGAAAATGCAAATTAAAACCACAATAAAATGTCACTCCACACCCACCAAACTAAGAAAAAGATGGAAAGTGCCAAGCGTTGGCAAGGATAAACTCATCCACTGCTGGAGGGAGCAAACTGGTGCGACCACTTTGGAGGTGTTTGGTGACATCTGCCAAAGCTGAACATCTGCAAACCTGTTAATCCAAAAACTGTGCTCATGGGCTTCTGTGAAATGGAATATAAAATGCGAAACACTTGGAAATGAAATAAGATGAAAAGCTAAGAAACTACTAAAATACCCATCAAGCACAGGACTGATCACAGAATTCAATTCACACAACAGAGCAGTGAGAATGAACCAACTATAACTGCGTGTGATCGTGTGGATGAAACTCACAAATACAATGTTAAGACACGAAATATGGCCAACTGGGAATAAATTCCATTTATGGAACATCTGGAATCTAAATGTCAAAAGTGAAGATAGTGGTTCCCCAGGGCATTAGTGACAGGGAAGAGGCATGAATGAGTGAGACATCCGAAGGGTTGGTCACATGTATCAGCATGTGAAACATTCATTAAACTATAAACTTAGGAATTATATACTCTTTTGTATGTACGCTATACTTCAATAAAAAGTTTCAAATATGCCTCAGAAATAGGGGCTGTTTGAGGGCCCTACCAGCAGATGTTATCAAGTGGGATGGGCTTAGGAAGGGGCTGGCCTGGGGGATGCGGCTGGAAGATCGAGCCCAGGAAAGACATGCAGAGGGAGGAAACAGAAGTCCCAGGGGTCTCCGCAAAGGAAGTAGAGGCAATACAGACTCCCCCTTGGAAACTGAGGCCCGGAGAGCAGGCAAGGGAAGAACAGAAGTGGCCTCACTCACTCGGCAGATGGCCTTTCCTGTCAAGAAGTCCCCGGCACACAGCATCTCTTCATGCACAGGGGAGGTCTTGCCTTCGTCGAGTCTGTGTTCATATAACATATTACAGAGCTTGTTCTCAATGAGGCCCACCTTGCCCTCTTGGAGGTGGAAGGGCGGGAGTAGATGCTCTGCATTAAGGATAAGAAGGAAATCAGTGAAGCGCACTGTAGCCTAGCTGAAGAGGCCAGACTGGTCTGAATGCCCACTCTCCCTTACTGCTCAGCACATGGGGTTTCCTCAGGACAGCTGAGCTTTCAGCATGGCTTCAGTTTCCCACCCATCCACAACATGCTCCTATCCTATTTCTAAAATGTTTTCAAACTCATCCTATTCCCACCTCCTCTCTCATAACAATGGAACGTGCCCTCTCCTATGACACAAAGAAAAAAGGTAAATCCCAGAAACACGTCATTCACTGGGGCTTAGCAACCATTCACCGACTCACCTACCCTTTTATGCATTTGTCTATCATTAACCTTTCCCATCTTTTCATCTACCAATTCCTCATTCTGTCTACCCATCTTTCCTCATACCCTCATTCATCTACTTGAGGATCTTTCCATCCATTTGCCCATCACCCACAATTTCATCCATCCCTCCATCATTCTTCTGGCCATCCTCCTCTTTTTCTACCAATATATCTGCCCACTCCATCGACCTGCCCGCTATGCATTCACCCACCCACCCATCCATCTTCCCTTCTACCCATCCACCCTCCCATCTGCCCTCCCTATCCATCTTCTCATTTCGTCACTCATCTGTTCATTTATCTTCATGCTGAGTATCTCTTAGACACTAATGACACAGGGGAACATTTTTGTTGAGGGAGGTAGTGTAAGTGAAGTAAATAGAATTGTTTTACATGTAATAAGTGGTGTGAAGGAAATAAAACAGGAAGACGTGATAGTAGGGGCTGCCTATTTTAGCTCACATTATCAAGTAAAACTCCTCAGAGGAGCGGCTGAGTTGTAAATATAAAGAAGAATGAGTCTTGCAAAGATTAGCGGGGAGAGCTAGCAGGGTAGAAAGGATGGCCAAGGTCAAGGACCTGAGGCGAGGATGGACTTAGCAAGTTCAAGGCAGGAAGGATGCCTGGTGGCAGGGGCGGCATGCATGAGGGATGCAGTAGGAGATGAGGCAGAGAGGATGGGAGCCAACGTCACACAGGGTCTGATAGCCAAAGTATGGAGTTTGGACTCTTTTCTAAGCACAAACAAGAAGGCACTGAGGGTACTAGGTGGGGAAGTGGTATGACTCATTTTAAAGCAAAAAAACAGCTGTGTCAGGACTGAAACAAAGCATTCAGGGAGGGATCTGGTATACAAATCTAGAGGTCATGATGGTCTATTGGACCAGGGTGGGGTATCTACCATGTGTCATTCCCTGTGGCACAGACTGTGATTTTAAAACAAGTAAGCTGTAGTCCCTGCCCTCAAGGAAGAACCAGCTTCTGTGTGTGTTGTGTGTATGCGTGAGAGAGAGAGAGAGAGAGAGAGAGAGAGAGATATTAGTGGGACTAACTGTCCTACGATTAGGGGGAGTTTCTGACACTTAGTAGACAAGGAACAGGGATGCTGACATCTCCCACCCAGTGAAGACATGGTTCTTAACTTATAAAAGGAGCATGTACCCAAAACATAAACACTTCTTTCTTTAATAAATACTCTTGTCCATAAGTCTTTCCCTACATTTCTTTTTTCTATCTAAAAAAATAACACACCTTTTCCTGTTATTCTGTTCACCTAATGAGCCTATAAAGTAGATAG
>NW_024348532.1:0-29203 GCF_902729225.1 Pteropus medius
CCTCGGACATGTGTGCTGGCCCACAAGATGTCTGGACAGGATGAAGAGAAGGCAGAGAAGATACTCGGTGTTAAAGGAAGACTCACCCCTTCCTCCCTGAAGTGTCCCTCCTCACTGGACCCTGCGCCCAGGACGTCTCTGGAGCTGACCACATAGGGAAAGGGCAGCCTCAGTCTGAAGGTTCCCAAAACACCGTCCTGGTCTGCTCAGGTGCCCCTGGACCTCATGACTTGTCCAGTGCAGGGTAGACCACACCACAGGGGACACAAGCCTGGGGCTGAGTCCTCAACATTCTTTAAAGGCAGCTGCCGTGCCTTCTCTTTATGGCATGTACCACAATTTAAATTACATGCAATACATATATAATATTTATTTTATGTATATTTATATATTCATGATATCACATCTCACGTATAATATGCACTAATTTTAATAAATATTAATGTATGCTTAACATTATATGATTTAACTTATATGTCTATAATTTAATTATGTAAACATTTAAAAATCTATAACTTTCAAGAACTTATACTATATGTTGCATACTATATATCAATTACACATATTTATTATAGAATTTGGTGTATATTCATGTTAACATTGACATCTATTAATTAAGGATTACATGACATAATATAATGTATAACAACGTTATATGATATAGAATAATGTACTCTATATTTATCTGTCATAACACATGGACGTGCTTTATTATATTAATTATTTTACTTATGTATTTAAAATATAGTCTAAATATATACACTGACATAATTTAAATTATAGATCTGAAATTTTGCGTTGGAATTTACACATTTATATTTATATTTGCACATATAGACATATATGCGTTTCTTTTGTTCATTCTAATGAACTCTCATTAAAGTCACGGGCGACGGGCACCCATTCTCCTCGCCTCCGCGCGCCTCAAGCCCTCAGCAGGCGGGCGCCTGGCGCAGACAAGGTGAGGGGAAGATATTTCTCTGCTGGGTATTAACAAGAACCTGTTTGCGCGGTTCTGTTGGGCAGGCACCGATTTATGCACCGCGTCCTGTGTGCTGACCTTCCGTGTCCCCTAAACAGCGCCGCCTTCAAGACCCTCCGAGAGGGGTCTGTCATCCTCTGGGTGACTTCGTCGCTGTTCAGGCATAACCTTCAAGAGGGCCCTTCTCTCCCCTTGTGTTCGAGTTTGGAAGTTGAGCCACCAGTGCCTCCGTCCCTCGGTCCCGCTCACTGCAGGGTAGGACCCTGCCCACAAGGGGGCGGCGCAGAGCTGCGGCCAAGCCTGAGGTCCGGGCTCCTCCGCCCCAGGGCTGGTTCTGTCCCTTCGGAACCTGGTGCCTTTGGGCAAGAAACTTGAACTCTGTTCCGCAAATTAAAAGAAGCGGGGCTCCCAGAGATCAGACGGGCACCTGCCAGACATGCTAGTGTTGTTGTCAAGGTCGCTATGAATGTTAGTGACACCCGGTGCCCCGCGGGTGCCAGCCCCAGTGCTCTGGCCTTACAGTCCCGATTTCTAGCGGAGCCTGGTCCCCGGAGCAGGGCTTTCCCCCAAACTCCTCCAGGTTGAGGTCTCTATTCACCAGCTGAGGAGGAGGTGGGGAGCTGACGACTTCGGTGGGTCCTGCGAAGGGGGCAGGAGAAGGGCTGATGTAGGGGGCGTGTCTGGGCTCCATCCCACTCAGCTGGACCTCTATCCACCCTGAGTGTCCACCCACAGGCCACATCTGGCCATCATTCAATCCCAGAAGACATTCTGCGATTCCTGAGAAAGTGTTTGGTGTGAGGGCGGACAGGACACAGGCAGAGGCCCCTACTCCATTCTGCTGGGTGGTGGTCACTGCTCCCCTCCTACCTGTTGACCTCTTGGACTCAGCAGGGAGCAGCTCCTCTGAGACCCTGGGAGGACATGAAGGGAATTGGAACGTTCCCAATGGACCCTGCATCCAGAACATCTCAGGGCTGACCACGCGAGGGAAAAGAAAGACTCATCCCAAAGGTCTCCAAAGCACCATCCTGCCCTGGTCAGGGCCCCCTAGAGCATGTGACTTGTCCAGTGGAGGGTGGACCACACCACAGGGGACACATGCCTGGCCCCACAGAGTCTGGCCCAGTGGAAAGAAAAGCCTAACAGCATCCTGAGAGAAAGGACACATGTTCCCTTGAACCAGGTCTGTCTCCACCTGGTGTCCGGAAGCCCACTCCCCACCTAGCCCAGCAGAGTTACCTCCCTTTCCGCCCTGATACTGGGCTCAGTGTCCTGGCCATCGTGGTGTCTATGTGGGACCAGGACTCCAGGGCCCCAAGCCTGGTGTGACAGCCAAGGGACGTGTGTGCAGAGGGGCAGGGGAGCCGGAGGGACTGGGGGTCAGCAGGAGGGTAGGGGGACTGTGGACAGTGGACGAGCTGGGGACAGGGTCCAAGGGCCTGGGACAAACCTGAGGGCAGAGCGGAGACGTCCTCATCTGTCACCACCAGCTCCAGGAGCTCACTGGGCTCAGACCAGTTGGGCCATTTTGTAACAGCGGCAGAAATAACGCCCGGCAGTGACCTCACTTGCTGTGATGTGGAATCTGGCCTCTGTCCCCCGTGAACCATGTTGAGACACGTTTCTCTGGTCCCTTTTCTCAACTCTTCTATCCTTTTCAAGACAGAATATGTCAGCCCCAGCAGAACTCTGGCACACGATAGTCACAGGCCTCCTCCGGGGCACCACAGTATCTGGCTTGGCACAGATGGAGGGTCTGGGCAGGACCTCTGGGAGGGAAGCAGTGTGGGATCTCAGGTCCATCGTGAAGAAATGGTCTTGCCATCCATGTGAGGGACAGGAGGGAAACTATAGATGGCCGTCGCCTCCATGACATCCACACTCACATCCTCATTTGAATCAGAGCATCATTTTTTAGCTGGTCACATCGCCTCATGGCACAAAAGATGACATCTGGCACCCGCACAGGCAGTTCTGTGCAGCTGTGTGATTATCTATGCCAATGAGATGGAAGGGGCCTTGCCGGAGACAGTCCCAAGAGGGCAGCTTAAAGGGTGGCAATTAAGCCTGGAAGGCCCTTTCTCTACTTCCGCCCTTCTTTGCCACCCAGTCTGCAAACATGCAATGGCTGGAGCTCTGGCAGCCATCTTGCACCAGCATTAGTGGTGGTGGCCATGAACTAAACTTGTGGAGCAGAAGGGAGGAGCCTGCATCTCCAGTGACACGCTGGGGCTGCCAGTCTGTCTCTGGCCAAACTGTACGGAGGCTGCATCTCAGAGAGAGAGAGAGAGAGTGAGAGAGAGAAATAAACTTCCAGATGCTCTGTATTCTATGCAGCAATGGGGTAGGTAACATAGAGTGATGAGAATGGCCTTGATGCCAGGCAGACTTACGATGAGTGCCCACAGGCATAAGGAAAGCACATGATAAGGGGCCCCGTCCCCGTCAGGGGGTCAGGGAGACTTCTCCTGGGAAACATGTATCTGAGCTGAGATCTGAGGGACAAGTAGGAAGTAGCTCAGCTGGGCAGATCAGGGAAACATGTATCTGAGCTGAGATGTGGGAGGCAGAGAGCTCAGCGTGCGAGACCGTCCTGAGTGCAGGGTGAGTACAGCCTGATTCAAAGAGAATCCATAGGTCTGGTGATAAGTGAATCAGACGGAGCAGGGCAAGATGTGGCTAGAGATAGATAGGGCCAGAGGAAACACTTGGATAAGGGATCCGATGTGACCTCAAATCAAGCAGTGAAGAGTCTCAGCCTGGGAGTAAAATCATCATCTGCGTGTTTTCTAGGTCCACCTGCAGGAGAGAATGGGGCAGAACCGGCAGGGAGATGCCCCTGGAGGCCCTAGAGAGGCTTTGAGGGTGAGAGCTGATGGAGCTCAGATTGGGGACACGGCGCCCAGAGGGGACAGGGCACGTGTGAGGACACATGGGGTAAATCATCAGGGTTCTGTGGTGAAGTGAGTGTGAGGACGAGATAAGGGGATCAAGGACGACTGTGCTCTCTGGCCTTGCCCCACACATTCACCAAGAGGAGAAAAGGGGGTGATGAGGAGTCGGGTTTGGGCGGGCGAGGGTCAGGGTTCAGTTGCGAATCTGCTGGATCTGAGGAATCTGGGAACCAGTGGTGACATCCCGTGAGAGTTTGCAGCTGTCGGGAGAGACTAAGGAGGAACATTCGTCTGGTGTATCTGGAGCCCTTGGGGCGGGAGGGCGTCTAGGACTCACGTTGAAGTGACTTGCCGTCCTGCGTGTGGATCACCTGGCCCAAGCAGAGCACTGGAAGAGAAGCCCCAGTAAGGAAATCACCCAGTGCCCTGTTTCCTTAAACGGGGTCAGGCCGGTGGGCTTCAGGGAAAGACTTCGCCACCATTATCCCCAAACCACCCTCACCCATGTGACTTCTTCTTCCCCTAGAGCAGGTTCCAGACAAGTTCCCAGTGACCTCTCAGCTAGAGCCCACCCTCGCCAGTCCTTCTGTATGTGATGTATCACCAGCCCAGTGTCTAGGACATGATAGAGGCCCTGGTCTCCCACGGTCAGCTTAGGTCCAAGTGATACAGTGCGGACAGAAACTGCAGCAGTGACTCTCTTCCTCAGGGCCAGAAGGTGCTGGACTAGAGGCTGGACTGAAGTTGGGCCTGGATCCTACCCAGAGTCTCCCATCCCCTGTCTCCCATCCCCTGAGGTCCCCCACTCCCTGTTCTGACTCACCAAGCCCCAGGAGCGGGATGAGATTGAGGGACATGGTCAGCCTCTCGCCATCTGCTCTGTCCTTGTCCTGGGGGTGGGAGGACCGGGCCCTGCAGTTCTGGAAGTGTGTGGGATGTGTTCTCGGGGTCTATGTCACAGGGCTCATTTCCATGGTCTCACAGGAAGGGAATTGGGCAGCCCCCAGGCCCAACTCTTGCTTTCCTCTTGGGGCGCACAGCGGCCTCGGTTTCCCGGAGACATTGTTAGTGAGATATTTCATAACCAGGCCGAATCCAGGTCCAGATGAAACTCACATAGAATTAATTCATAATAGATACATAATAGAGACATAAACAGAGAGATGATAGGTGGATAGGTAAAAATAGGTAGATGGATAATAGATACATACATACATGCTAGATAAAGATATAGATATAGATATAGATATAGATATAGATATAGATATAGATATAGATATAGATATAGATATAGATAGATATAGATATAGATATAGATACAGATATAGATAGATGGGTAGATCAATAGAGGTAGAGCTAGATGGATAAATAAATGATAGCTAGGTAGACAGAGACATGGCTACATAATTATGCAGATATGTGCATACATAGATACATAGATTGGTATTCACATATATAGATACATAGTTACACATATAGATTCACAGATACTTGGATATATAAATATGTACATAGAACATAGATTGGTAGTTACTTATACAGATACATAGACACTTGACAGTGGGGAAACTTACTGGCTTGGCTTCTTGTCCTAACAATCTGACTGTTTCCAAACCACACGTTTCCTCATGCACACACTTCGGTTTCTCACGTGCAAAACAGGAACCATAAAATTCTCCCGACAACTTCATGCTATTATCGGACAGCGAGTGGCACAGAGAGATGAATGGCACATTAGAAGGACACTCAGTCGGGCCCCACCTGCTGTCCAAGACAGGTGGCACCCTGCTCAGGCACGATGCCCTTGTCTCTGTCCTGCGACCCTGGGCTGTGCTCTGCACATGCCTCTGCCTCCCAGCCGGCTCCAGTTATTTCTAAATTGAAAGCCGTAAGTGTATAGAAGTGAATGTTCCTAAGAAACAGTTATGTTGTCCAAACATAGGTGTATTGGGTCAGGGGGCGTGCTTCGTGGAAGGCTGAGTTTTCAAAGAACCAGATGGGTCTGCGCCGGTGGCTGGATTCCCATCTGGATTCTCTTCTGGACCCTGACGGGCGTCCCTGGGTCCATTTGTGGCCAGAGCGCAGGCGCCGTGACTAGGGAAGGTGGTCTCAGAGTCCCTGTCACTGACTATAACGTACTATCATGACCTCACAGGGGAGGGGTTGGCCCCATGAAGAGGAGACAGGAGAATCAGGACAGGAGGGGACGACCTGAGACTTCCTGGGGTCACGGCCCAGGGAGCAGCTGCTGAGGCTGCAGCGCCAGGCGGGCTCCCAGGCAGGGCTGGGTCCTCGCAAGGGACTTCCTCAGTGTCCTGGGTCAGCAGGTGAGGTCTGACTGAGACAGGGGAGGGGTCTGCAATGCCAGCTGTCGTTTCCTCCTGGATGGGTGGGACTCAGCCTCTCCAGGGCACAGACATGCTCTCCCCAGGCCTCACGCTCAAGCCCAGGGAGACGCAGTCCAGTGGTCACTGTGGTCCAAGGAGGAGAGAATCGAGCTGTCGTGTCTGCCATCCCTCCAGCACCGAGGCCCATGTGCTTCATGAGCTTGGCCCAGACCTCCGTATCCCCAACCCAGCTGATCCAGTGCTGTAAGAAACAGAGGGTCCAGACCGTGGGCTGTACCCTGGGACTGAACCAGGAAATGGCCCTGAGGATTTGGGCAGTGTGGCCACAGCGGACGGTGTCTCCCACATGCCGCAGGGACCCTGGGGAGTGGACGGTTCTGCATCCTCCTGCTGGCCCCTGGGTTTGAGCCGATCAGGTCTCTGGAGTTTGTTCACCAGCTTGCTAGAGACCCTGCTGAGGTCCGTGCCCAGTGCTCCCAGGGTCCACCAACTCTCTGCTCCCTCGGGGCCTAGGGACCCTTCTGGTCATCTCAATGTCCACTTTGTCTCAGGGGTTCAGTGGCTGTGTCTGAGCATCCACTCCTGGCCTGTTTGGTCTGGGCGTGGTCTCCCCTCCCACCACGGGGACTCCCATAGCTTCTGGTATCCCCCCCACCCAACCCTTAAGAGAATGTGGGGTGGGGTGAGTGCAAGTTAGACCCCTTTCCACCTGGCTTCACTG
Source organism: Pteropus medius (assembly GCF_902729225.1). Lineage (NCBI taxonomy): Eukaryota > Metazoa > Chordata > Mammalia > Chiroptera > Pteropodidae > Pteropus > Pteropus medius. Next base: position 6,949 of record NW_024348532.1, read on the forward strand.
AGCCACCAGGAGTGCTAAACGTGGCTCGTCCATCAGGTGGCACCTAGGGATCCTGGAGCAGGAGGGACATCCTTCCAGGCAGAATGGTCCCTGAACCTCAGGGCCCTATCTTGGCCCCTGTATCTGCAGGTTGAAGGATCCAGAAGGAAAGATTGGTCCTGATGTCCACACTTTGGTCCTCTTCCCGGACCTGTCTCCTCTTCCCGGACCTGTCTCCTCTTCCCTCCAAATCCCGAGATGGAAAAGTTTGGGGCTTTGTTTTATTTAATTTCCTCTAAACCGTGTCTCTCCCCACTGCGTCCTCACTGCCTGAGTCACAGGATATCTTTTCACTGGAGCAGACGTGGACCTAGTCAGCTGTCCATACTTGTGGGGGTGATAGACTATTCAGGAATCCTTTCCTACAAATGCAGCTTTGTCACCTTGTCCCCTGCTGAGAGCCCTGTGCCCACCTGTCCACCTCAGTCTGAGTCAGACAGGCCAGAGTTTAGGAGAAATGCGTCATCTACCTGTGATGGTTACTATATGTGTCAGCTGAGTGGACAAAGGGGCCCTGAGAGCTGGGAAAACATTATTTCTGGGTGGATTTGGGAGGGGTTTCTTGAGGAGATTCGCTTTAACTCAGTGGGCTAAGGACATTAGTCCTCCCCATGTGGGCTGCACCACCCAACCCCCTGAGGTCCCTACAGAACAAAGGGGGAAGAGAGTGCGCTCTCTCTCCCTCTCTCTCTCTCTCTCTCTCTCTTTCTCTCTCTCTCTCTCTCTCTCTCTGTCGATATCTTGAGCTGGGACATCCATGTCCTCTGCTCTTGGACATGCAGCTCCTGGCTCTCAGGCCCAGGGACTGGACCGAGTCACACCGCCGGCTCTCCTGGTTTTCCCGTGTGCACACGGAGGATGGTGGGGTTCAAGTGTCCATGACTCGTGAGCCTATTGCTGGACTAAATCTCCCCTTATATATATCTAAGTAAGCTACATCTCAGAACCTATTTGTTCTGTTCATCTGGAGAACCCTGGTTAGTACACTAATAATTGAAAAGTAGGAGAAAGAGACAGAGACAGAGGCAGAGACAGAGATGGGGGAGCGAGGGAGGGGGAAAGGAGAGAGAGAAATTCAGTATAGGACTTATCCCAAGAAAACAAATATAGAAACTATAGGTTTAGGAAACATCTCTGGAGGAAATTAAGCACCGTACAAATAGAAAATGAAAGATCAGCACAAACTAAAATTGACAAGGGAGGCCGGGCCCCCACCCTGTCTGAGCCAGGACAGAACCTCCCAGCTCAGGAAATGGAGCCTGTCCTGGGGTCAGAACACTGAGTCGGGCCCCCCCTGTCCCTTAGAGCCGACCGACCTCGGGCATGTCCATTAATGTTTCAGACTCTGGTTTTTTCCAGGGAAAACAGAGGGAAAAATAGACCGTGCACAGGGATTCACTGTGCTTATGTTTGCATAGAATGAAAACAGTGATCATGCTGTGGTAAGAGCTGGCTGAGTTTTCGTTGAACTTTAAAAATATAGGGTTTTTTTTACTGCATAATAACAGTTTTAATATTAAGCCTGTAACAGACATGTAGATTTCTTCTTTTTTCTCCCCTACAAATATTTAAGACTTTATGAACAGGAGCTTGCAGTTGACCTTTTTCTTTCTTTCTTTCTTTCTTTCTTTCTTTCTTTCTTTCTTTCTTTCTTTCTTTCTTTCTTTCTTTCTTTCTTTCTTTTTTTCTTTTTAAATCAAGTTGCAAACTTTTATCACAAATGAAAACCGAAGTTCTTAAAAATCTCAACCGGACCAGATATGAAACAATTTAAAAATCTTTAAAGATGTATTGAGAAAAACGAGGCTTTCTTTTTTTAAACACGTTTGTCAATACTAAAAGGAGATGTCTTTAGGTAAAAATAATAAAAACCCCATGCTGCATAGATAATGCAGATAGTTCTAGTTATCTGGTGAACGGGCAAAAAAGCAAGCACTTAAATTAAGGTCTTTAGCTCCAATCTTTGGTAAATTTCTTATTGCTGGAATTTCATATTCCGTTCTTCCTGTTGGATGACCAAACAGGATGACGGTAGAGATGGTAAGCCGGCTTTTACTCAGCCCCGCCCTGCTCAGCCTGGGGTTTGAGGAATTCTCAGCTGGGGGATCTGCTGCTTTTGTCTCTTTGCCCTCTTTTGGTTTAGGGCATCTGCGTCGGTAACTGAAGTTACGGCGGTACTGACGTTGAGGTCGCTGCTGACCTTGGGCCTCATCTCCTTGATTTGCCTTATCTTCTTCATTGCTGTCCTCTCTAGGCTGTCTTTGGTGAGAAGGGCCTCTGCGGAATCGTGGTCTACAGCCCCGATGCATATTCTGTCTCACTGGTCTACCGCGTTCTCCTGCACCCCGGTTATCAGCTCCCTGCGTCGCTTCTCCTTGCACAGGAGGGTTGGAATACTGTGGTCCACGCCCATAGGGGCTCCGCCCATGTGTTGTAAGGTGGGAACCCTCGTCTGCGGTAGCGCCGGCGCCGTTGGGCCTGGCCTTTGGGAGCACTCTCCGATCCCTCATTATTCCGCGCACTCTCAGTATTCTGGTAATCCTGCAGGTAACCGCGTAGACCCCCTGCGACGCGGATAGCGTCTATAATGGGCGCGGTCTGCTGCGTGGTTACCGCCTTGCACTGGAGCTCCGCCAGGGCCTGTAACACTTGCCGCCTCTGCACCCTTCTCCTTCGACAACGTCACGCTCCACAGTCTCTCTGTCTCCTGCACGGCCGACGTACTTCCTGGGGTTAGTCTTCTTTATGGCAGTCTGGTGTACAGATACATCTTCCTCGGTATCGTTCCTGCTGATGAAACCATATCCGTTTCTCACATTGAACCATTTTGCTGTTCCCAAAACCTTCGTTGCGATGACCCTCTTGTCCCCGCTGGCAGGCGCCGCCGACGTGTGGCCGCGGGGGTCGCTGCTCCCTGCGCGGCTGCTGGTGGGGCGGGCTTGGTGTCCGCAGCGCTGAGGGCGGGGGCGGCGGGCGGCTGCTGGGTCTCGGCCTCGCTGCTCACGCTCGCGGTGACGGTGGCTGGCGCCGGCTGCGCAGCTGCGGCTCCGCCCGGGGCGTGATGGTAACTAGGCCGGCGGCGGCGGCTCGGGGCTTCCTGGGGTCCGCTCTCCGCTCGCGCTGCGGATCAAACTCTCTCATCTTTTCTATTTAAAAAAAAATTAGTGAGAACGAGACGCTAGCGCCCTCTAGCGGGCCTCGGCAACGTTCCTTTCTATTCTGACCGCAAACGGGCAGGAGGACACGCGCCCCTGGAGCCGGCTCCGAGCTCTCCTGGCGGTGAGGTCCCACTCCGGGGTCTTTGTGGCGACAGCTCGGGGCAGCCTCGCTTCCAAGCCCTGCAGCAATCGGCAACCTCGCTAAGTAGCCAAGCGGGCGGTCGTGGACAGGACCCAAATCTGTGCGGACAGATGTTAAGAAATAACACAGGGGACACACGGGAAAGGCAGGAGAGATGGTCCACGTGTTCAAGGATCGGGGCGAGGATGACAGGGAGGTGTGAGGGCTGGGCGGACTCGATACCTGGTAATGCGGGACAGATTGTGGTGGAAGCTCAGCGACACAGGCGCCAAGGCAGCCACACCCCGTCCCTGGCCCGAGGTCTGCTTCCTGCCAGGATGTGCATAATTGGAGGAGTGTAACCGTCACAGCCAATGGACCCCAAAGCATAGTGACTTCCCGGGGGTAGAAGACAGTTTCCCAGCCAAGTAAACAGGTGAAAGTCACTCCGGCTCAGCAGCAGGAGTGGTTGGCAGGAAATTGGAGGGACAGTAAGGCTCTTGGCCGTTGAAGAACTTATCGCTGACAGTTCCCAGGAGGAGAGAGCTTTGATGTGGTTTGCAGAAGAAGGAACGGGTGGGTGGCGGGACAGGGGAGCAGGCTCAGGAGCCACTGTTTAATCATTTCAGTGGCTCTGAGGTGGAGGGCATGATGCTAGCTGTCTGATGAGTGTCCTGGAGCGATTAGGGCATACTGTTAGTAGCCCCAAGTGTGAAAGCCTCAGAAAGGATGTGGGGGGGCGGGGTGCTGTGGGCTCAAGACTGGCTGGTTTGTGTTTGAAAACTGACCCCAGGAAGAGGGTTCTTGCTCAGGAGAGGGTGCAGTGAGGAGGCAGGAGACATGTTTCAGGGTCACAGAGGACAAGGTGAGAGTGGCATATACCTGTAGGACACATCAGAGGCATGAAGTTTGCAGATGCCTGGAACATGGCTAATCCAAATGAGTACAGAGGCTCTGCCACACAGAGTTATCTTGGAACCTGGTGCCACCCTCTACGTGAGGCTTTCAGGGTCACCCAGGAATGAGTATCTGCCAGCAAAGGGCAGAGCAGTGAAGGTCTTGTGCGGAAAGGTTTATGGGACAGAACCAGAAGCAGCTTCTGTCACCCTGCTCACATACCACTGGCTAAATTTCAACCCAGGACACACCAAACTGCGAGGGGGGCTGCAATAGTAGTCTCATTGGAGACCAGAAAGGGAGGACATGGTGCTGGGGAGCAGCCACAGTCCTGTCACACAGGGGCCACCTGGGAGGGAGGCTATTTCTAGTCTCTACTGCCTCCTGCCTGACCTCCTCTTATGTGGAAGTTCTAGAGATTCAGAAATTCATCGGACTCTCAAATATCTGACATTTCATAACCAGTGGTGAAAGAAAATATTCTTGCGGGAGGCAGGACTCAGAGTGACACATTCAAGCCCAGAGGAAGCCCACGGACAAGGGCAGCGCTGAGGGCCGGCACCCACTCAGGGAAATAGCATAGCGGCCCCCAAAGATGTCCAGGTCCGAATCCCTGGAGCCAGCTGCTGTGTCACCTTGTGTGTCAAAAGGGTCTTTGCAAGTGTGCTTGTATTAAAGATCTAAAGCTGGGGAACTGATCCTCGTTATCTGGGTAGCCCAAAGTCACCACCAGGGTCCTTATGAGAGGGAGACAGGGACACCAGAGACAGAGGGAAGGAGATGTGACAGCAGAAGCAGTCCTATGGAGAGCGGGATCTGAAGACGCTGCAGTGCTCCTTGAGGATAGAGGAAGGGCCACAAACAAATGTCCCCTAGAAGCTGCAAAAGGTGACAATGTAGGTTCTCCCCTGGAGCCCCCAGAGAGAGTGCAGCTCTGCTGACACCTTGATTTCAGCCAGAGAAACTGACTCTAGACTTCTGACATCCCGAACTGCAAGACCATAAACTGTCTTATCTGAAGCCACTAAGTGTGTGGCGATTGTTACAGCAGCCACATGCGCACACTGTACAAACACATACACACATGTACATGCCCACAAATGTGCACATGCACATACACAGAAACATGCACACACACTACAAACACATACACACATACAGAGCCACAAAAATAATGCTCTCATTTCATCATTGCAAGCTTATTGGGAAGAACAGCTCCAATCCCAGACTTGAAGGGCATTAGCCAGGTGAGTGAAGGTCAGGTCAAGGACAATGTCCAAGAGCTAGATGGATCCTTTTGTGTGGATGGATCCGAATGTGTGGCATCCACTGGGGATGAACCTAAGGTGAAGACGGCAGGTGAAAACTGCCATGTTCCTTTGAGGGGACTGAAAGCCTGAGGGGCCCTCCTGTACAATCATGGCCTTGCCAAACCCTCACTCAGTTCACGCATGTGTCCATGAGTATGGGCGTGTGCATGTATGTATGTGTTTGTAGTGTGTGTGCATTGGTCTGTGTATGTGCATGTGCATATTAGTGGGCATGTGTCTGTGTGTATATGTTTGTACAGTGTGTGCAATTGTCAGTGTATATGCATGTGCGTAGATGTATTCATGAGTGCGTGCACGTGTATGTTTGTAGCATGTGTGCATGCATCTGTGTGTCTGAGTGTGCATAGGTGCATTCATGGGTTGTGCATGTGTATGTGCATTTGTGTCAGTGTGTGCATGCATGCAGGTGTGTCTGGGTACATATATGTGGATGCATGCATTTATGGATGTGTGCATATGTTATGTGTTTGTGCAATGTGTGTATGTGTGTGCATTCGTGCACTCATGGACACGTGCGTGCATGTGTATTCATGAGCCTGTGCATTTATGGGTAAGGGTGTACGTGCTGCACCTTCACCAGCCACATATTCCCTCAGGCGTCTCCCTCACTCATCCTTGAGACATACATTCAGATTAGCACACACCGACGCCTTTTTTCTGTCCTTTTCCCCTCACTAAGTTTGAGTACTTATGGAGGTAGACTGGGGACCAGGGACTTGCATATCCCAGCTTCTCGTGCAGCTGTCATAGTTAGGTCTGTGAAAACATTTATTGATGAATAAGGTAAAGCAGCACCTAGAAATCAGGGCCTCATCTATCAGCTGCGTTAAGTACAGCCCAGGTTCAAGGTTGACAACTGGACTCCAGGAAGGTCTTGAGAGTCAGCTGAGAGAGTAGTTAAAATAGTCTCTGGGGTAAGTTGGGGATTCACAGGGCATGTCTGGAATAAGCTGGGTGACTGCAGGACTGTGGCTGGGTCTCTGGAAACAAGTACGTACATGCATAGACACTCCAAGGAGTTGGCTGATCATAGGAGGGGCCTCCTGGTTAGCAAATCTCCTAGATGCTGATCAGGGGCCTCCAGAGGCCAGCTCTTGCCTGCAGAATTGACTGGACCATGTTCCAGAAAGGGATGACTCCACAGGGAACCCCTCCAAGTGGCCGCTTCAGGCTTTTGTGGGAGTGACTTCCTGTGTCTCTAGGTGCAGAGGACAGGTGGGCCTGAGGTCAACGTCTAGCAAGGGCTGCATACGTGCTGGCATCAGCTGTGGGCTCCGTGGACTGCAGGGACTGGGCTCCAGCTGCCCTCAGTGTGAGGACTTGGTGGTCCAGCTGGGCATATGTCACCTCCTGGGGGTCTTCTGCAGCAGGGCTCTGAGGGAGAGGTCCAGGGTGCATTAGTCCGGCCGAGGATGAGGGGAGGGGGCTGTGGGAAGGAAAGGCTGTGGCAGTCAGCCTCCCAGTGCCCTCACCCCTGGGATGAAATCACCCTTATGTAGGCCCCTCCCACACAGAATCGGAGTTGGTCTGTGTGACCAGTAGAACATGGCAGAAATGAGAGCATGTCATCTCCAAGGAGGGCCACGAAAGACATGGTGGCTTCTGCTCTTCACTCTTTGGGGCCCTGCCCTCAGGGAGAGACCGGCTGCCATGGAGAAACCCATGTGTGGAGGGACCGAGGCATCTGGCCCATAGCCCTAAGACGGCACGCTGTCAGAGGTGGGCCTTCTGGCCCCAGTCAAACCTTCAGACAGATGCAGCCCCGGTCATCAGGGCAGCAACATCGTGAGAGTCAGAACCCCCCAGCTAATCCTCTTCCGAATTTCTGACCCAAGAAACAGATAATTTTGTGAAGCTGCTAAAACTGGAGTATTTTGTTACATAGCAACAGGTGACTAATACAAGGACTTACTAGGGCGTGCAGCTCCCTGTCTCCCTCGGGAAGTTTACCGACTGTGGCCACATCTGGAGGGGAAAGGGCAAGTGGTCAGTTCTCTGGGGTGGACCTTAGAAGGCAAATTTGCCTGAAACCTCACAGATTCAGATTTCTTCCCCAACCTCATCTAGAATATCACAGAATATCCTCAAGTGGTTCCCCTCCACCAACAGTGTCTTGAGTGGCACTGAATGCCCATTTGTCCTGTCCCAGGCCTGTCCCCCTTCTTCATCCCTTTACCTGGTGTCCTCTGTATGATGTCAATAGCTGGGCTGAACCTGAGCAGAAAGAACAAGTGAGCACAGGGGGCTCCCAGAGGCAAAGGACCGGGAGAGGACCTGGTGGTTGTTCTTGGGGGCCTCACCTCTCCTGAGGACTCTGCTTTTCGCCATTGCTGATGGGGGGGCCTGAGGACAGTCAGGGGTGTGAATTAGAAGGGAGGCCATCTGCCCAGCACCCCAAAGAGCCTGCCTAGGTCACTCTACCCCACCCTGAGGCCTACCGTGGTTTTTCTGACGTAGACGATGGACTAACAGGACGACCAGGAGGAGGAGACACAAGAGAAAGGCCACGGAGATCCCAATGAGAATATAAACACTTTCTGTCGACAGGCCTGGGGGTGTAAGGAAGATGGAACCGGAGTATCAGCAGCTTGCACTTGTGAGTATCTACTGCATACCACTTAGGAGGGAGGAATCAGGAAGACGTGAGTCAAAGGCCTGAGCTATACAGAGGGGACTCTGAGTGTCCCGATCCCCCCACAGGGGCTTCCTTCGCTCCGGAACCTCTCCTGCTCCCTCTAGAGCAGCGCTGCCCCTGGAACTTTCTGTGAAGATGGAAACACTCTACCTCTGAGTGTCCCGATCCCCCCGCAGGGACTTCCAGGGGCAGCGCTGTTCTAGAGGGAGCAGGTGAGGTTCTAGAGCAAAGGAAGCTGCACCAGCCACATTTCAAGGGCTCAGTGGCCATACCTGGCTGGTGACAGTCTCACGGAATGGCTCAGGTATGCACTTCCTTCCGCAGGAGGTTGTGTGGGACAGCGTTGCTCTCTGACCTTTGACACTTTATAGAGAGGACACCCAGTGGGAACAGGGAGTGTGACCTCTTCTTGCTGACCTTGTTCTGGGTTCCCATCCCAAGTGCAGGAATCCCCATCTCTGATTTGTTTCCCAGGGCAGCCCCTGATGGGGTTGGAATCGCCCCTCTGTGAGTGAGGAAGCCCAGACCTGATCCTCGAGTTGCCCGAGGCAATGCAGTTAGCCGGCAAGTTGACCGAGCACTAGCCATGGTCTCGTCTTGGTGCATGCACTGTGTAACCATGCCCTCTGCGCGGGCATGTCAGTACCCATTTCACAGGTGGGCCAATCGGGGTGCCGCCGGCTCGCCCACGCACAGGGTACGAGATCCCGCCCACCATTCCCTTTCCCGGAACAGGGCTCCAGCTCTTCCCGCCGCTCCAGAGGCTGCGTCCTCGCTGTCCTCTAAGAAAGGCAGGAACCTTCACCTCCCTGGGCGCCCTTCTCTCATCACCTTGTGCTGGGTCCACGATCCACGATCCCACCCGCTATCCCCACGCCGCTGCCTTTCCTTCCCTTCGTGACATCTACCACAATTTAAAATTATATGTGTATGTGCAATGTATGTATAATATACGTCATAAGAATACTATATTACAATGCATTTCTATATTTATATCATATTCCATATTATATATTTAATGTGTAATTATTAAATAAATATAAATATATATTTTAAATTATGTGATTTGACTTCTATATCTATAATTTAAATTGCATAACTATTTTAAATTATATGTAATTTAAAAGAACTTATACCAGATAAGTTGTATATATATCGATTACATACATTTATTATACAATATATAATGTTTATATTATAAACATTTGTGTATATTAATTTTATTAATATGGGATATAATGTACAACATATAATATAATAATGTCTCTATATTCACTTGTAACGATATATTAATGTGTTTTATTATATTAATTATATTTAATATATAATCTAAATATATACACTAACATAATTTAATTTATAGATCTGAAATTTTGCATTGTAAATTACACATTTATATTTATATTTGCACATATAGACATATGTGTGTTTCTTTGTTCATTCTAATTAATTATCGTTAAAGTTGGGAGAACGTGCACCTCCCACATTGGCTGCCATTGGCAGAACTGTTTTTCCAGAGCCTGCCACAGAGTTCTTCAGTCTTGCTTGTGTTGTTGTCAAGGTTGCTATGAATGTTAGTGACATCCAGTGCCCTGTAGTTGGCAGCCCCATGCTATGGCCCTACAGTCCCTAATTCTAGCAGAGCCTGGTCCCCAGAGCAGAGCCTTCCCCCAATCCCCTCCAGGCTTAGGTCTCTACTCACCAGCTGAAGAGGAGGACTTTGTGTCTGTGCAAAGGGTGGAGCTGACAACTTTGGTGGGTCCTGTGAAGGAGGCAGGAGAAGGGCTGATGTGGAGGGGCTGCCTGGAGTCCATCTCACTCAGCTTGGCGTTTCTCCACCCTGAGTGTCTACCCGCAGGCCATGTCTGGCCATCATTCAATCCCAAAGGACATCCTGAGATTCCTGAGAAAGTAGGGAGGGACAGGAGACAGAGAGAGGCCCCTACTCCATTCTGCTGGGAGGTGGTCACTGCTCCCCTCCCATCGATTGACCTCCTAGAATCAGCAGGGAGCAGCTCCTCTGAGACCCTGGGAGGACATGGAGGGGGTCGGAGTGTCCCCAATAGACTCTGAGTCAAGGACATCTCAGGGACTGACCACACAAAGGAAAAGAAAGACTCATCCCAAAGGTCCCCAAAGCACCATCCTGCCTTTATCAGGGCCCCCTGGAGCATGTGACTTGTCCAGTGGAGGGTGGACCACACCACAGGGGACACATGCCTGGCCCCACAGAGTCTGGCCCAGTGGAAAGAAAAGCCTAACAGCATCCTGAGAGAAAGGACACATGTTCCCTTGAACCAGGTCTGTCTCCACCTGGTGTCCGGAAGCCCACTCCCCACCTAGCCCAGCAGAGTTACCTCCCTTTCCGCCCTGATACTGGGCTCAGTGTCCTGGCCATCGTGGTGTCTATGTGGGACCAGGACTCCAGGGCCCCGAGCCTGGTGTGACAGCCAAGGGACGTGTGTGCAGAGGAGCAAGGGAGCCGGAGGGACTGGGGGTCAACAGGAGGGCAGGGGGACTGTGGACAGTGGACGCAGCTGGGGACAGGGTCCAGGGGCCTGGGACAAACCTGAGGGCAGAGCGGAGATGTCCTCATCTGTCACCACCAGCTCCAGGAGCTCACTGATCTTGGACCAGTTGTTCCCTTTTTGATAGCGGCAGAAATAATGCCCAGCAGTGACCTCACTTGCTGTGATGTGGAATCTGGCCTCTGCCCCCTGTGAACCATGTTGAGACACGTTTGTCTCATCCCTGTACTGATATCTTTGATCTTTCTTTTCAAGGCGAAATCTGTCAGCCCCAGCAGAACTCTGGCACACGATGGTCACAGGCCTCCCCCGGTGGACCACAGTGTCTGTCTTGGCACAGATGGAGGGTTTGGGCAGGACCTCTGGGAGGGAAGCAAAGTGGGATTCCAGGTCCATCAAGAAGAAATCACCACGCCTCACAAGTCATCCATTTTAAGTATTCACTCCAGCGTGTTTAGCAAACATACAGAGCTGCGCCTCCACCAGCACAACCAGATTTTGGAGCACTTCCATCACCCTCCCCCTACACACCCCCATGCCCATTCTGGGTGGCTATGAATCCCCATCACCCCAAGAGGTATTTCCCCACATGTCACAAGGACCCTGGGTGTTGGTTGCATCTTGGACTTTTCCAGGGTGGAACAGGAGGTTTCAGACCAGGCTGTTGGCCCGGATATATCTCCTTGACCACAGCTACTTTCTAGGGGAACAGAGAGGTCTGGGAGGGAAGCACAGGAGGAAGACAACTGGTCACTTGTGGGGACAAGGAAGCAGGATCTGACTCTGTAGGAATAACCTTGGCTGGTTCTGAAGGGCAGCTGTGTGGGGGCTCAGGGAGTTCTGCAGAGCTCCAGTATGTGGAGGTGGGGGTGGGGGTGGGGATTGGAGCTCCATCCCTGATCAGGTCACAAGACCCCAGCAGATGAGGATTCCTGTCCCTAGTGTAGGCCCTTTGTGTTACATCACCTCTGGTCCCACTGTATTTTCTACCTTCGTCTCAGCCTTGTTATTTAGGCTTTTGAAAACTCCTCAAGGGGCTGCCATCAAGGAGAGCAAGGCTGGGGCAGGGGATGAGGGAAGGAGAACAGAGAGGGATCGTAGCCCTGAAACAGGAAGATGGCGTCAAAGTCAATGTCGACAGAGACAGGAGCTGACAGAGGTTCGTCACCCATTCATTCACTCATTCATTCACTGTCTTTCAACCTTATCTTAGTTCCTTCTGATCTGTTTACAGATGTTCCGTGAGCCGTTAGATCCAAACAGGAGAAACACACACAGAGTCCCTGCCTTCCTGGGCTGAAAGTCTAGAGAGGGGACAAATGTTGATCAAGCAATTGTGCAAATCCAGCTATGCACCATGATGCATGACCGTGGGGGTTGTGGGGATAGAGCAGATGAAGGTGGAGCTGACCTGTCTGGGAGTCTGAGGGAGGAAGCACTGAGCTGAGACAGGAGGGCCAAGCATGAACCACCCACGCTGAGCGATAGGGACACGGGTCATGCAATGTGCAGATGTCACCCTGGGAGGAGGTCAGAGCAGAGTGAGAAAATGGCATTTATGAAAGTGAAAAGAAGCCAGATTCTCTGAAGATAAGAGAGAAGGACGGTATGAGAACAGACAGTCTCATTCTATATGAAGTTGAACCGTGAGAGGACTCTACAGAAAATAATATTTTTCCAGAAAATAAAACATGTATGAAAAACTAAATTAAAAAATGTAGACTCACCATTCCACGTGTGGATGGTCTGGCCCAAACAGAGCACTGGAAGAGAAGCCCCAGTGAGAAGCACTCTTGGCGCCCAGTTTCCTCATGAGGCTGCCATCAAGGGGAGCTTGGTGGAGCCAAGGGTGGGGTCAGTCCCCCTCTTGTCATTTCCAAACCCCGCTCTTCAACATGCCACCTGAGCACAATCCTTCTCCTTGCTCTGAAAGTCTCAAGACTAATCCCCAATCTCCTCTTTCAAATAGGCATACCCTCTCCCCAGCCCTTCATAGAGTTTGAACCTGTCCCCATACCCAGGAGCCTGCTTCTAGAACTGACCTTCCGTGGTCAGACTTAGGTGTGGGTCAGAGCTGAGGGGGTAGGTCACCGGGGGATCACATTGCTCCTCTAGGGTCCCCAAGTCTCCTGGACTGGACTCAGGACTGAGTAAGGACACAGATCCCTCCCCAAGCTCCCATCCATCTGTCCCTGGAAGGTTGTCCCTCCCTTTCTGGACTCACGGAGGCCCAGGAGGGTGGTGGGATGGAGGGACATGGCCAGCCCCTGAAGCCTGCGTCGTCCTGGAGCCAGTGAGTGGAAGGACAGAGCCTGCAGCTGACACAAGGAACAGGATATGTTGGCTGGGGCCCATCTGGGTTTCTACATCAACTGCCTCCCACAAAAGGGAAGAATGCTTTGCTCCCTCATCCCCCCTACTCTTCTCCTTGATGAGACAGGGGGAGGGCCTTGGCTTCTAAAACACCCATCTGCACATTTGCATGAGGCTGAACTCATCCCCAGTGATGAGTGTACACCTCATTTTAACCTAAGGGACAAGGAAGAGCATGGATTTGTGCAACAAACTGACATCATTGTTGGTCCCAACTCCACAAACTAACCATCTATTCTTAGGCAAGGTGCTATGCCACTTGATGCCTACCTGGCTTCACATTTAAAATGAGAACCCTAAAATATCCCTCTGAGCATTTATGATACATGTTAAATTCCCAGCAAGGTACTGAGTACATTAAAAATTTCCTAATTATGTCCCAATTATGTCAGTTATATCTCAATTAAAAAAAAAATAACATGAGTTTGCACCAAAATAGTTGAAATATTCCAAAAGTGCTTCAGCATGGTCATTCCGTGTTGACTAGCTCTTTTCCTGGGACTGCGACTGGGTAATGGCCTGCAGTCAACTCTCGGGTTCTCCAGCTGGACCTTGGTGCCATCTGCATGTTGCAGCCTTGGGCACCACCCTCATCATGAAGAGTAGCTGACCAGATCTCAGAGATTCCATTTTCTGAGCATCCCCTGTTTGGCTCGGCCAAATGGGAGAGTTTGCAGGTCAGAACCTGAGCCTGCAATGCCCGGGGATCTCCGCTTCCTGGTTTTTCCTGCTCAGCTGCAAAGCTCTCCACGAGGATCATCAGCCCACTCCTCTGTGCTCCGCTCCTTCTGCCAGAACCTTGATATTCGGCTCAGAGAGTAACCTAGGGTGAGAGTGGACTCACCTGCTTGCTTCCAGGTCCTCTGGCCTTGGGGGAACCCTAGAAGGAAGCCCTCATCTGGTGGCCCACCTTCATCTGGGCCCCATTGTAAGCCTTGGTGACCTGGACTGGGCTGGGATGGCGGAGGGGCCCAGCCTCCCACGGGCTCCCACCTCCTGCCCTGGGCTGTCTTCAGGACAGGGTTTTCCACCCCAACCCTCTCCTCTCTTCCCTGTCCAGAGTCACTGAGAAATGCAGATAATGAAGGTAGAGGATGCATCATGCCTGTCTGCACACAAAGCGAGAGCCAAACAAAACTAACACATGCATAGGATGTGGTGTGCTAGGCACCAACACGACATAGCAACCATAGATACAAACAAACAGTTTTCTTTCTTCTGATATAAATAAGTTGGGATGATAATTTCTGAGCATAGTTCACATAGGCCTCTCTATGATAGATTATGGAATAACTTTTAGTTTGCAGATTTTATCCAAAATAATTATGTTTCCAGAATTATAATCCTATTATTGTCTGTTATGAGGCCCATAATGAGTTTTCTGGAAAGGTGGAGGCTGAGAAAAGAGCATGGCTTCCTGAAAGTTTTCTGCTGGAGAGTCGAGGCTGCATTCGGCAACCCTCACCCTTACTCAGTGCCCAACATGGAGGCATCTCTGCCCCAGCTCACAACTCGGTTTTACCAAATGCTGAACTCATAGCAAAGCTTTCTTTTCACTTTCCTTCTTTCCTTAAGTACAAGGTCTTATTGTTGTTATAACATACAACATTCCTTTACCAATTAAATGTGTAAGTATAGTATTCTTGCAAAACAAACAAACAAAAACCATTCAAAATGCACAAATTCAAATGATCATTCCAACTAGAATTTTGACTCAGTCCCACTTATAAGACATTAATTTTCCTTTGCAAGATCAATGAGTCACTGATTGTACCTCAGAAATCCATTTAGTAGCAGATTGTGCTAGTTATAGAAACTATTTCTTGAGGGTTTTATCTAAAATCCTCTTATTTGTTGGCAAAATAAGATTAAGATTTCTTTCCCCTTCCCTCTCTCCCCTCCCCCCACACTCCAGGTTCTCTCTCCCTCTCTCTCTCTCTTCTCTTCTCTCTCTCTTCTCTTCTTCTTCTTTTCCTCCTCTTGTATCTATTTATTAGGCTTGTTTATATCTATCATCTATCTGCATCTATTTATCCTTTATCTCCATCCATCTATTACTTAATCATCATGGTCTCTCGTCTGTCTATCATTTATCTATCTTGTATCTATGTGTCAGAGTGTACGTCTGATCTAAGTGTCATCTGTCTGTGTCATTCACCCATATCTGTCTCTGTCTCTCTGTCTATCAATCGTCTATCTCATATCTTTGTGTCAGAATGTACGTATGATCTAAGTGTCATCTGTCTGTGTCATCCACCCATGTCTGTCTGTCTGTCTGTCTATCTATCTATCTATCTATCTATCTATCTATCTATCTATCTATCTATCAATCAAAACTTTGGGATGTTAAAACAGAGCAAAGTAACCTTTGGACTAGGTCTAAGTAACCTTGTGTCCCAAAGAACTGTTTGCAAAGATAACAGGAGAGCAGGTATTATGACTACTGGACTGATGACTACTACACTGAAAATCAGAATCATTGTTTAGAATTAACGTCACTGTGTTCACTTATCTGCACCTATAGAAATACCTTCCTTCTATTGATATAATTGTTCCCTGTCACTTCTATTGATACAATTGTTCCCCGTCACTTTTTCATAAACACCCATCGTCTTTGTCTCCTATTTGGAGCACTATTTGGGCTTCTGCCTGAATCAGCTGTTCTCATTGATCTCAAATAAATGCTTGTTGCCTATCACTTTGAAAGGCCTTTTATCTTTAGGTTAACATGCCTTAAACTTACACAATGCTATATGTCAACTTTATCTCAATAAAAATTAGTAAATTAATAAGTAAACACATGACACGGGAGGGTGATGTCACAAAAACCATTGCACCATACACTTCTTGAGTGGCTGAAGTCGCAAAGGCACAGAAGGCCAGTCTAGCCCAGTCTGCAAAGCAAGACTTGGGAAGGTCAGCTGTCCCTCTTGGGACATAAAGGGCAGGTCAAACCAGGTCTCTGAGTCATGCCCCCTGGTCACATTCTCTCCTGTGCTTGGAGTTTGCTTTAGAGCAGGGGTCCATTGTCCTCTGAGTCTTCTTTAGAAAGCATGTGTGGTGTGAATGTGGCAGTCGATTCTCTAAAACAGCATCGTCCAATAAAAATATAACTTAAACCAGAAACACAAGCCGCCAATGTATTTTTAAAATTCCTTAGCATCAACATTAAAAAAGCAAAAGGAAACTGGCAGAATTTAATTATAATAATGTGTTTTACTTAACTCAAAAAGGGGAAATAACTCCTTTCCCTGAACTTGGTTCTTTTCACTACTGACCTCACCCACAGCAAAGGGCGTTCCATGGAACAACAGATGTCTCAGCTGTCTCACAAGCCGGTGCTCGCCTGTCCTAAACACTGTCCATGACCCACCCAGACACTAAGTTCAGATAAATAACTAGGTTCCTGTTTTCTAAGAAATAGATTTTATTTCTTAGAATAGTTTTAGGGTCACAGAAAAATTGAAAGTAAGGTACAGAGAGTTTCCATATACCCTCTGCCCCTCCCCATACCCAGCCTCTCCCATTGCCCACATGCTGGCACCACAGTGGTGCATTAGTTGCTATAGGTGAACCTGCACTGACATGTTGTAATCACCCAAAGCCCATAGTTTACCTCAGGGCTCACTCCAGGTGTGATACATTCTGTGAGTTTGGACAAATGTGTAATGACATGTATCCATTACTATAGAACCTTCCAGAGTAGTTTCACTGCCCTAAAAATCCTCTGTGCTCCAACTATTTATCCTTCCTTCCTCCATCCCCTGACAATTTCTGATCTTTTTCCCATTTCCATAGTTTTGCCTTTTCCAGCATGTCATTCACTTAAAATCATACAGCATGTAGCCTTCAGATGGGCTTCTTTCACTTAGCAATATGCATTTACAGTTTCTCCATGTCTTTTCATGGCCACATTGCTCATTTCTTTTTAGTGCTGAATAACATTCATTGTCTGAATGCACCACAGTTCATTCATCTGTTCATCTCTTGAAAGACACCTTGATTGAGTCCAAGTTCTGGCAATTATAAATAAAGGTGCCATAAACATCCGCTTGCGGGTTTTTGTGTGGACAAAATTTTCAACTCCTTTGGGTAAATACCAAGGAGCACAATTGCTGGATCGTATGGTGAGAGCATGATTAGTTTAGTCGGGACCACCTTGCTGTCCTCCCAGGTGGCTGTGGCGTTCTGCGTTCCCGCCAGCCATGAACGGGAAGTTCCATTGCTCCACATCCTCATTAGCACCTGGTTGTCAGCACTCCGGGTTCTGGTTGCTCTAATGAGTACATAGTCGAAGCTTGGTTAAGATGTCAAAACAGGTGCAGAGCACTGGCTGGGAAGGGAGATGGAGTAAGATTCTGCTCTGACCCTGTCTCCCACAGCCTCTGTGACCCTTTAAACTAAATGAATGTGAGTTTGTGAATTCCCCTTCTTCAGAAGCCAATAGAAGCCTGTCGGGTGCTTGCTTGTTGGGGTACAGGAGTGAACAAAATAGATTTTGTCCCCACCCTCAACAGAGTCCCCATCTAATGAGGATGTGGATTTAAACAGCTATTCATAAATTGTTTAACTACCATTGCGATGCAGGAAATGGTAAGATTAGCCACTGTAATGAGTCAATCCTAAAACACCAGTGTCTTAACAGGAAGAGAGTTTGTTCCTCACTCATGTGAATGACCAATGTGGGATTTTCTGGGCAGACTTTGCTTTTCCTTTCTAGGATGATTCAAGAACACCAGCTTCTTCCATCTGTGGCCCCACCACCCTCCTGGACAACAGTGTCCTCTGCTTCCAACCTACAGAAAGAGAAAGAGAGAGCAGAGAATGTCTGACCACTTGTAAAAGTCACACATGATTGCTGCTCAGATTTCTCGGCTATATGTAGTTATCACGGTCACATGTGATGCAATGAAGACCAGGTGATAAAGTCTCAGGTGGGCAGCCACTTCCCAGGGACACTACTCCATCGTGACAGGAATAATGCACCCTTTCCTGGTGAGCGCCAGATACCTCTGGCTCACTTGGAGAGTAATCTAAAGGAGAGACACAAGAGTGTAGGTGGCGACGAAGCATGTTTTTACAACCCCTCTGACTGAAGGACCCCCCTGGGGAGGCTGAGTCCTCAGTAAGTGGAAAGAACTTGCCAAACTGGAGGAGAGAGTAACATGAGAGTTACTCACAGCCCCACATTTTTTCCAGACACCAACACAGTCTTGGCTAACGCTGTCACAAATAGCGAGAAGGAAGGGAGGCAGGCAGTGTGGGAGGAGGTTGCTTTCTCCTTCCCTATCCCTCGCTTCTTGAGTTTGTGGGGGGCTCTGCGTGGCCTGCTCATTTCCTCCTTTCTCTGAGTATGAGGGGCAAAACTCAAGTCTGGGGGACCTCTCTGAGTGTGCGTCCATCCCGAGGTCACCACCAGCTGTGGCTTTGACTGCCAAAGTGACTGTGGCAAAGTCAGCTGCCATGGAGATGCTGGGTAACTTGGACATGTTTCAAAACTTCAATGGAATCCTCTTTTTTCTTTCCATCTCTGTCCAGAACTCATCAGCCCCAGAGGGTCACGGAAGTATTCTGGTGGAACATTGAGTCTGGATCAGCCAGCATGATGAGTCTGGAGTAGTTCTCTAGAAAGGGGTCTGAATCCAGCGTCTCCTGGGGTCCATCTAAACACTTGAGAGTTTTGACTCCACAAACAGTCTCCCAATTAACCCCATCAGTCCAGTCCTTCCTTATCTAATTGCAGCTCTGGTGGGAGTGGATCGTGTTGGTCTGAGAAGATACATCTCAGCAGATGTATCTTCTGGAAGAGAAACCTAGGTTTAAAATACTCTATATTTCACTCAGAATCCACACTTGATTAGGCCTCTAAGCTGCCGATTCAAACCTGATGCTTGGGTAGGTAACACCTTCCTTTCCTAGTCTCCGCTCCCCCTGAATCATTCAGGTCCCATAGTGCAAATCCAACCAGGACTTAAGTCTTGGGAGAGACCTGGATTCCCACATCCTGGCCCCCAACACAGAGGTCCCCTACTGCCATGTCAGGACCCACCCAGGGAAATCCAGGAGCAAACACAGCAGGCACCGAGCTGCCTTCCTCAAACACCATTGTGCAAACAGACAGATGTACAGGATGTGGCAGTCACAGACTGAGCCCCAACTGCGTTGCAGTTTTCTTGTTGAGTGCTTAACAGAGAAGCCATGCACAAGGTCTAGTTTCTCTTTCCCTTGATGGGGCGATGACGGCCCACCTAATACCTTCTCATCCACATTTATGTCCTGCGTTTGGGTCATTTTCTCTAACCCAAACACCAAATCCAGTTTGGCAATGCTGGCCCTGGGCTATGGAGAGGGATTCTGAGTGCTGACCGGGGAGTTAGGCATAAACGATATTGTAACACGAGTTCTGTCTCCTATAGGATATGGGAGCTTAAGCAGGTCACATCCCCAAGAAACTTTAACAAACGTGATTTGGTGAATTTCTTTTTTGTCCCCCCTCAACTGACACATATATATTGGGTGTGTACTAAGGGTCCATGTCTGTGCCAAATATTTGAGATATGCCAATCCATGGAGTTCATAGTTTAATGAGGGAAACACATAAAAGTGTTCAAAAAAGTATATAACAGCAGTGGTGATTTGTAACCTGTAGTAACACTAGATTTTCTAAAACAAATCAACCTTAAAACATCACTAGTCACAGTGGGACGATTATCTGTCACTCATGTAACACTTCAGTAGGGGTGTCCCAGGCTGGCAGTTTGAGTTCCTTTTTGGGGGAGGACTTTTGCTCCCGGGATTCTTCCAATTTTCGGTTCCAACATCCCCTAAGGCCTTGGAGCACACTGCCACCAGAGAGGGGAAGGAGAAAGAGAGAATGAAAATGGCATATCCGTTTCTTTTTTTAAAAAATCCCAAAGTGCCACACATCACTTCTTTAACATTCCAGTGGTTAGGGTCGGTCACGAGTCCACAGCTGAGTGCAGGAAAGCTGGTCATCAAGTGCCCAGCAGGATGCTACATGATACGGGAGAAACCATGAAATGTCGATGCACTGTAAGCCACAGCTGCTCTAAGGAAAAACAGTGGCTACGACCCTGTGTCAAAAGGGACTTGACTTTGCCACTTCTCGGAAGCTGAAGCAATTTAGGAAAAAGAGGAGAAGCTTCAGCAGGGACTAGATGTGTCGGCTTTCTAAAAGGCCTTGTAGAGATATGGGATTTTATGTTTAAGGTAACAGGAAAGGTTTTGAACATAATTCTGGCATAATCAGATTTTTGTCTAAAATATACCTGTATGACTACTTCATGAAGACAGAATTGGAGCAAGCAATAGAAACAATATCTAACATGCTCTGAGCATTTATTGTATACCAGAGACCATTATGTGTCCTGCATAGGGACAGTTGACATGGTTCTCATGATGACTCTGTGAAGGAGGTTTCTTTACTGGACTCATTTTCACAGATGAGGACACTGAGGCTCAGAGGATAAACTCATTTTACCTGCATTGTGCCTCGGGGAAGGTGTGGCGCTGGATTTCAGCCTGCAGAGACCCTATGTTCTCACCTACGATTGCTGTATTTTACTTAGCAATAATATAAAATAAATGTACATTTTACATTGATTAAAGAAAACAAAAATGGTGAAGGTAGACCAGCTCAGGACCTCCAACCCTCCACGAGACAGAAGAGTGGGTTGGAGTAGGATGGTGACCCTGGGGTTTAAACAAATGGACTGGGAAGCAGCCTCAGAAGAAATGCTGAAGGAAGTTTGGTTCCCAGAAATGTCTCACTAGGTTGTTTTAGACTAAATTTTGTGCTTAAAAAGAACAGAAAAACAACAGAAAAAGAACAATATCTGTTTCTAGCCCTTGAGAGCTTTCCAAGACAGATGAAATTCATGGTCCTAAGATATAAAAGGGGAAGGAAACTGAAAAAGAGGAATTTATCATTTGGGAGTAGTTTTACATGGATGGTTTGCTGATTCTGAAAATAAGGGCAGCAGATGACAGACCGACAAGCTGAGTGGACCTTCCGGCAATCTTGCTAAGTAAAATTTTCAAGTCGGGGGCATCAAGCAGAAGGGTCCATCATGGATGAAGAATCCCCAAAACACCCCAGGCTTTAGGTTGGGACCCTGAAGGGCTGTAGACTGGGATAAAAGTGAACTGGGCATATGCAGAACCTGAGAAGGGAAGGACCCCAGTTTTAAGTGAAGGCGACGAGTCCCTAGCTTATCTGCCCACCAGAGGAGACAATAAATCTCCTCTAGAGGCATACAACTAAGTAAAGTGGCAACATATCTTTAAAGTTATTATTTTTTAAGTAGTAGTTCCTAGATCTTAGAAATGAACAGGGAAATTATGTATATATAGAATCAAAAAAAATAAAATAAACTGGCATTAAAAAAAAAAAGAAGTGAACAGGGAGAGTGGTTCATACCAAAACTTGTTAGATGCAACAAACATCATATTGAGAGGGAAATTTTTATGTTCTTAGACTTTTTTTATTCAGAGAATATATGAAGTTTGGGGAACTAACTAGCATGCAACTTGCGGAGCTATAGTGAAAAAAAGAAGTATGTGTGTGAGAAAGAGAGAAGAAACAGTCTAAGTGTCAGGGCCTTCACCAAAGTACATTATTGTGACATTTTTCAAAAATAGAGGGAAAAGAAAATAATTTCGACACTTCCTAGGTGAGAGAAAAAAGACAATTCTATATGAAGCTTCAATTTTTCACAGTCACATCGGGCTTCTTGTCGACCTCTCTGGAAGTTAAAAGATAATGGAAATGTGCGTTTTTAAAAATTATTCGCACTTTATTTGTTTAATTTATTTTAAACTTTTTTTAATTAAAAATTATTGGGGGTGACATTGATTAATAAAATCAAATAAGTTTCAACTGTACAATTCAACAATATGTCATACATATGTTGCATTTGTGTTCACCACCCAAAGTTAGATTTCCTTCCATCACTTGTTCACATTTTATAAATGAAACAAACGAGGCTAAGAGATGTTAGATAATACTATTTTTTGAATGATTTAAATTTGCATTTATGTTTTTATTATTTTTAAGTAATTAATTAAAAACTTTTTTATTACGGTGACAGTGGTTAATGAAATCCAGTAAGTTTCATGTGTACAATTCAACAGTAAGGCATATATATATATAT